>NC_079502.1:136630-286596 GCF_030052815.1 Hevea brasiliensis
CCTGTAATAATAAATTTTATTTGTCCTTTATTAATGAATTATGAACAATAACAAAAAAACCTTTATGGCCTTTGTAGTGTCATGTGGCGCGCGTGGTCCCTCTGATCTAACAGAGAAATATAAAATCATTTTTGGAGCCTTCAACTACAAACTTAAGTTTTGGAGTGAGTGGTTTCTTGACATTGGTATCAGAGCCTCTCAGATAAAAAAGTTTAAAGTTTGAATCTGACCATCCCCATTTATTAGTTGAATATTTCGACATAAGGCAAAGTGAAAATATACTTATTCATGCTTCAACTCAAGTCCAGTAAGCTTTCACATGCCAGGCTATAATAGAAAGATGCATAATTATTCTTGCAACTCTCATTTACAAACTTAAATTATTAGATTGAGTGGTGGTTCATTAACATGATCTAATAATTGAGTTCACATGCAATTCATTAATTTTTTACACCCACTTAAAACATTTAAAAAAGGGACCACTCTAATTAATAAAATAAACAAGAAAAGATAACCAAATCTATAAAGTCATCAATAACCTGAATTTGCTTCAAATTGCCACCATCAAATGTGGACATCCTATGTTTGGTACACCGACAGCATTCAAATTTTTATTAAAATTTAATATAAAATTTCATTGTATTACATTGTATCACAATCTATTAACTGTAACAAAAAATCTTTGACTTAATTACAAAAATAAGTCAATTTTTTTTTGTGTTTTAGCAATCTATTTCAAATATTTAAATTTTTGTAAAATTAGCTTAATTTCTGTCCTTAATTAAATTTTTCTATCTTTACTTAATTAAATTTTTTTTATCTTTATGTTTCTGCATTAAATTGAGTTTACTCAATTTATAAGTGTCAAAAGCAGATATGGTCTTTTTTGCACGTGAGAGTTGGATTGCGGGCGTGTCAATGACGTATATGATCCCATTTATAGACGCATTTGCGCCTATTTGACTTCTAATTAGAGCGATTAATGGGAAATAAAGGACTGAATTTTTCGTTGGGTTCCTTGACTCTACTAGGATACACTTCATTAAGATATCTACTTAATTAACTTGAAAGATGTGAGAACTGGAATTGATTGTTGAGGAATTAAAAGATCACTTGTGCATGCAAGAGTAAATATTGTGCTTGAAAAATAAACGTTGTTCATAGTTGATTGCTTCAAAAAAGTAAATATGTGCAGAAAAGACAAAATTTGCACTTCATTAAAAGATTAAATTGCTTGTTGATAAAATGTAAATATGTGCAAAAAGTATAAATGAGAATCTTGAGAAATTGAAAGATTAATTTGTTTAAAAATTTAAACATTTGCTGAAAATTATAAACTGGCTTACTAAAAAATTAAACAGTTGCTTTGCATAAACTAGAATATGAATAGGAAATTGTAAAGATTGGAATTGAATTTATTACAAGAATGGAAATATTTGCAGAAGAAAAGTAAATTGTTTGCTTAAATTGAAAAGTAAAGACTGGAGTTCAATTTGATGCTAGACTGAAAAGTAAAAGATCTCTTAAAAATGTAAGGAGATTGCTAAACTTGAGAAATTTTGAGTTAAGGCATTATATCTATTAAGTGTTGATTGATTGGTTGTTGTTGTTATTGTTGTTGTTGATCTTCTGACTGAAGCCCAACATGTCAATTTATAGGCAAAGTTGTTGTTGTTGATCTTCTGCTTGGTAACCGTGTATAGTGGTTATCATTTCCACCACTTGCCATCTTTTCTCTCCACTAGCCCGCTTTCTGTAACCTCGCATTACCACCTACAAGCCACCCATTATCTCTATAACCACCCACTCACACCAATTCACCACTTTCCTATAACTCTAGTTCATGCTCATCTTTTAGAAGATATTTTTAGACACTGAATATCTGTATGTCCAATAGGTAACGTCCACTTGTATGAGTAATTAATTAATTGGTTTTGCTCCATATAATTAATACCCACTATAACTGTTAGTCTTCTACTACCTTGAGCAATGAGCCCGATCACATTAAATTGATAATTTTAATTTAATATTTCAAACCCATTAATTAACTGAGGCCTAAAAATATTAAAAATTAAATTGCAGTGTAAACACTTTCACCGTCTTCTATTGTCCTTTTTCTTTCTCTCCCTCCTCTTTCCCCTTCCGCTTTCTCTGCCCTTGCCCACCCTCATGCTTCCACTGGCCCTCCAATCAATGCAACAATTCTCTTTTTCTCAACTCCTCCTCCCCTCTTTGTACAGAAATCAATAGGCGAAAACTAATAACCATGGATTTCACTCCTCTCACAGACGCATTGTTCTCTAAATCCTATAATGAGATTTCTAATATTTGCAACCAACTCATGCTCAAGGCAATTTTCTTCTTTTAATTTTTGCTTTTCTTGAATTTTATTATATTTGTAACTTATTAGTTTTTCTTTTATACGTATTTTACCTCCTCTTTGTAATTGCTTTTTCAAATTCTCATCAAGTTATTGGTACCTTTTTGTTAATTATATCCGTATTCAAAATCCTAATTCTCTTGTTGGTGTCCAATTCACAACAGAGGGCAGTGGTGTATTTACTACATTGAAAGATAAGTTATATATATATATATATATATATATATATATATATATATATAGGACTGGACTATTTGTATTTTTACTAATAAAAAGTCGATTGATTCATATATTGATCATGAAAAAAAAATTTTTTATTTTTTTATTTTTTTATTTTTTTACATTTGTCGTTGGCAAAGAGGTTAGGACAGATGACCTTATGTGATCCATCATCTGGGCCATTTTTATGTTACTATGTAAATTAATAAATATTTGCTTCCTCTCTAATAGGGATGTAGTATAGTGGATTTGAAATTTAATATAGGATAGTGTTAAAAAAAAAATCCTAAACTTTCATGTTTTTAATAATTTTATCTTAAATGATTTTTAATAAAAATACCTTAAATTTTAAACTTTTTAATAATTGTACCTGTTGTTTATTCCACATTAATTTTAACAGTAAAAATTATCCAAAAAAAACTTCGAATTTTACATTTTTTTAACAATTATACCTTAAACTATTTTTTAACAAATATACTATAAACTTTGAAATTTACTATATTTGAACCCCATCGTTAGCTGCCCCATTAAATACTAACAGAAGTTCCAGATTAGTACTTCTAATCCTCAAATTAAAACTATTTAAATTTAATTTACAATAAAATAAATTATAATTGATGAATTAATTGGTTTTATTTTGGGGCTGCTAAGGTGGGTCTGATTGAATTGTTGAGAGGGAATGTTGATGGGAAGTGATGTTAAGTCTTCATAAAGACAGAGTTGGGTTGAGCAGAGGTGAGCGTCACAAAGGTAATGACTTATCGAGATGATGAAATAGTAGAAGTGGTCTCAATTTTGTTGTAAATGAATTTTTGGTTTCTTTTTCTTTTGTTATAAATTGGGTTTAATTAGTATCAGTTTAGGGATTGGAAGTGGTGATTGACACCTCTTTTAGTATTTAAATGGGCAATTAACAATAGGGTTTAATTGTAGTAAAGTTTAAAGTTTAGGATATATTTATTAAAAAAAATAGTTTGGCAAAATCCATTATCTTTAATGGTAGAATAGACAGCAAAGTACAATTATATAAAGGTTTTTATTAAAAAAAAAGTTTTAAAGTAAAATTATTGAAAACCTCAAAGTTCAAGATTTTTTTGGACATTACTCCTTTAATATATTCTTTTTCTTTCCTTGCTTCTTTAATATATATATATATATATATCTTAACTCTAGAATAGGGTTGAAAATTCGTGTTCGCAGATAAAAAACGTGTCGTGTACCTACATGTATAACATGGAAATGGCTTACTCAAAACGCAACCCATTTAATTAATCGTGTCAAAATACTCAACTCTAACATGAATATATTTATAAAATAGGTTATATGATATGACTCGTATAACCCTTTAAATAAATGGGTTACTATAAATATCAGATGACACTAACACATTTAATCCATTTGACATATTTAACTTATTTAATAAGGTAAGACACATTAAAAAAACATCAAAATACATTCTTAAATGTGTGTAATAAAATGATGTTGTTAAGCAATATATATAAGTAGGTCATAACAAATTTAAATAAATAAAAATAAAATATTTTAACTTATTTAAATAAATGTGTTATTACGCCTTTAATCGATTTAAAGAGATCAATCTAATTAAACCTATATTTTTAACGCGTCATAAACAGATTGACCTGTTTATGATCCAAACATGTTTATAATAAATCCAAACTCGCTCAACTTTGTGTTGAGTCATGTCACATAAAAAGGTCATGTAAAAAATTGTCGGCCCTTATTTAGAATAACGGTCATATAAGTAGGGCTGAGGAGAATTTGGTTCAAATCGAAAAATCGAACCGAACTGAGTCAATTTAGTTTGATTTTAAAATTCAATCGATTCGATTTCGATTTTTATAAAAATTTTTTTATTTATTTCGGTTCGGTTTTGAAGAGAAAAAATTGGTTAAATCGAATCGAATCAAATAGTAATTTATATAGTCAAATCAAACTAAATCGAACCAAATCAATTTATTTTTATGGAAAATTTATGAATTATATTTAATTCTATATATATTAATTGTTCAATTTTATCGATTAATGGTTATTAGGTTCAAACCAAAGTTAAAATTAGATCAAATAACTTGAAAATTAAGTCTAAATTAAAAAATCAATAAAAAATCAAACCGATTAGTTTAAACCGAATCGAACCGAAATAGAGCGATTCGTTTGATTGACTCATTTCATTATTCGATTTCTTTTATTTTTAAATTTTTATCGATTTTTATAATTTTTGATTGATTCGGTTTGAATTTAACGTTTGACCTACATATAAGTGGGGCCTTGTCTTTTTTTTTTTTGAAAAATTAGATATGAAGTTAAAATGGCACATTTTTTAAATTCCACGTAGATTTCTGAACTCTTTTATTTTCATCATTCGTTTTGGCATAGCTAAAAAGTTAAATTATTTACTGATTAAGATATATATTCTTGGTCTCTTTTTACTTGATTTGTTTGTTAACTCAATTTTCATATCTCAAGTTTGATAGTTTTCAACTTCAGCTTATAAATTAGGGTTTGTAATTTTAAATAGTTTACTGGAAAAGAATTCCATCATTTAACTGGAATACAAATATTTTATACTTTTAAGTGTCCAATTGTTATTATTTTAATATCAAATTATTTTTTAAATCTTTTTTTTTCTTATTTTCATCTAGAATGCCTCAATGAATTTATACTTTTATATGCTTCAACTTATAAGTGATGAATCGCTATAAAAAAAAAAAAAAAAAGTGATTATTTTTTCATAATATATAATAAGTTTATGATGAATAAAACATAATCAATCTATTATAATTATATGAATATTTAAATTTTAATTCTTTTCAATATTAAATGTTGCGTACGCATTACTCTATGGAATACTAATGGTCAGCAAATAATTTAGTAGTTTTCATGCTTGACGTTAATTCATTTGCTTATGGTTGGTACCAACCATCTTTCCAATCGATCTCCTATGGACAATTATAACACGCCCAGGGTTCAGTTCTGAAAACGTAAATAATTGTCCATAGGAGATCGATTGGAAAGATGGTTGGTACTATATATATATATATATATAATTGTGCGTGAACTGAACTCCTGGGTTATAGTTCTGAACGTAAATAACTGTCCATAGGAGATCGATTGGAGATATGGTTGGTACTATATATATATATATATATTTTAATGCATTTAATATAAATTTAAATTTATATGAAAATAAATTTAATAATTATTAAATTAAATATTTATATTAAGATATGTGCAAAAATAATTAAAGTGCATAAATTTTTTTTATGAAATAATTATAATTAAAAATATTTGAAAAGTATAAATTTTTTTTCACAATTATAAAAAATAAATTTGCAAATAAATAAAAAATTGAAAAATAAATACAATCTATACAAAGATACAATTTTTTTAAAAATTTTTTAGAATATTTGTTTTCATAGTCAATATGGAAATTAAAAACTTTATACATACATACTTATAAAATAGTAAAGAATAAAATGATGCATGCATATTATACTATAAGAGTAAAAAAAATATATTCTAGAAAAATTAAAATGTTTTAAAAATATTGTTTCACAAAAATTAGTAAACAATAAATATAGAAACTATAAACAAAGTATTAATGGTTTAACTGTGAAAAGTAATTATGAAGTGTTAAAAAAATATTTTAAAAATTTTACAGTTAAATAAGAATATTATAGTTAATTTTAAATAAATAACATCCAAAAATAATATAAAAACTAGATGACCAACACTCTTAAATGAAATACATAAATAAATATATCTATTTAAATGGCTGGAAGTAGGGGTGGTCGGTTCCAATTCAGTTTGAGATTTGCCTAGGAATCGGAACCGAATTAGAATTTCGAAATTTCGGTACAATTCCGGTTCGATTCTTCATTATTTCGGTTTCAGTTCAGTACAATTCTCAGTTCTTCGATTCTAGTTTAGTTCGGTACGATTTCAGTTTGATTCTCGATTCTTAAAATAATTTTATGTTATTATTTCCTTAAAAAGTCATACTTAAATTAACATTTAAGTTTTAAATTGAGTTATTAATATATAATATATCATATAATATATCTTTTAGCTATACCTAAATTATATAATCTTTAATTATAAAGTGCATATATAACTTAATATTAAATATATTATATAATATAATAGTATATCATATAATATATATTTTTAACTATTTATTAATCACATAATATTTAACTATAAGATACAAATATAATTAAGAATTAATATATATATAAGATAATAGTATATTTATAATTAAGAATGATAAGGTAATTTAATGTATTTATAATTAAAATTATTAAGAAAATATAGAAAAATAAAATGTAATATTAATTTATATTTTATTCATAATTATATATACATATATAAGTATATATAATTATATTGAAAGTATATAATACATCTTAAAAAAAACATAGAAAAACATATATATAAATTTGATTCTCGCTTCAATTTCGATTCGGTATGATTTCGATACGGTTTTGGTTTAATTATTAATGAAGAACCAAAATCAAACTAAAGTATCAAAATAAATTCAATTCAGTATGATTCCTGTTAATTCGGTATAATTATTCAGTTCGATTCGGTTCGATTCCTCAAGAACCATGCATAACCCTAAATAAAAGTATGTGCCTCTAATGATCCCTCCGTCTATTTTTATTTATCACTTTTTAATAATTATTTTATTTAAAATTATTTATCATTTTAAAATATCAATTATTTTTTTAATTTTATTTTTTTTAATTATTATTAAGTATAATAATTAATTTTATAATTTTTTAAAATTTTATCTCATTACTTCTCTTTTAAATGAGCTATGATTTAAATAATTTAATTAAAAGTAATAAAA
This sequence comes from Hevea brasiliensis, assembly GCF_030052815.1. Classification (NCBI taxonomy): domain Eukaryota; kingdom Viridiplantae; phylum Streptophyta; class Magnoliopsida; order Malpighiales; family Euphorbiaceae; genus Hevea; species Hevea brasiliensis. The sequence goes on from NC_079502.1 coordinate 144,100, forward strand.
TTTTATTTATTCAATCTTTGTAGCCTCCAGCTGTCATCTGCGACTTCTGGTCTCAACTAATTATTAAATACTTTTAGTGTATAGTTATTTTCATTCAAAATGATGTTGATCCTGTATTTTTAAATTTAAAAAATAATTAATTTTTTAAAATAATAAATATATTATTTTTTAATGCATCGCGTACGTTCTATAATTTGAACGTGATCTCTCCCAATCCGAGGTGAGCTGACAGAACGGTTGCATTTATTAAAATTTATTAAATATATTTATTTACTACTGACACGCTTTACCGCTTGCCCGATGCAGCGTTTCAATTTCTCACATGATAAAAACATGTGTAATGTTATTCATATTTAATGTGATGATATCACCCTCCTCACGTCATCCATTATTAAATGTGGTAAAATAAGTACATCTATTTATCAATTAAATTAATTCTTAATATTAATATATTGATAGCGGTTTGAAACTTATTACTGCACCTTTTATAGTATTAACTACATATAATTTGTTTTTTTTATTTTATTTTATCCATTATTTCTATTACGTAAGTATTTATCTTAATTTATTTATTATATTTTTTAAACTTATAAGATAAAAAAAAATAAATTGAGAGATTAACTTTTTATTTTAGTTAGTTTGATCAAATATATTATTATATTACCTTTGTTTAATTTTAAAATTTCATAGCGTACCTCATTTAATATTATTTTCAATAATTTTATTAATAAATGTGTTTATAAGTTATTTTTTTTAATAAATATCAACTACTTATTAGTCATTTATAAATATTTTAATAAAATATATAGCTATTTAAATTTTTTAATGCTTATAGGTTGTAAGTTAATATTTATAAGTTAAGTCAAATACCTTCTAAATATCATAATAAATATTTATATAATTTTTTAAGTGATATAAAAGATAATTTAATTAATTTATGGATATATTTTTGTAAAAATAAAGTTATTTAATTATTTTTTTAATTACAATACAAAATATGACATATAAAAATAGACAAAAAAAAAAGAGTTGTATTTTTAAGGAAAGATATCTCTTGTTATTGTTCTTGTAATTTAATCGGCTCGGTTAATAAGATATTTGATGATAATATATCCTTTGACCGGAAATCCTAATTATAAGCCGAATACTGTAATCAAACAAATTAAAGAGCATTCAATTTTGATGCTTAATTATGAAGGAGTTAAAATATTTATATAGTCATTAATTTGTGTGTGTATAAACAAAAAAATGTCAAAATTTTATTTAACAAATTTTATTTAACATAATCAAATAATCAAATTTTATTTAACATCAGAATATATAACTTAATATTTATAATAATTTAGTATAATTAATTTTACTTAATTAAAATGTCAAAATTAAAGAAAATATATTTAAAAATTTATAATAAACAAATAAAATTGAATAATTTAATAAGATAAATAATTCAAACGTTATTTGGATAAATTAATACTATATTTAAACTTGAAATGTAATTATAGTAAGATTTATCTAGTTTAATAGCTTTTTAAAATAGGAAACTAATGTTGAAATTAAAACTTTTAACTAATTATAGTGATCATGGTGCTAAATATGCTAAAATTACTCTTATTGTATATGTGTGTGTGTATAACAAGTACATTATGACAATTAATAATGGTGATTGCCTTTGAGCTTTTTAGAGAGGTTGAAATAAGCCCATTTGCACTTTTTTTTTCAAATTAATCTTTAAACTTTTAATTAAGTTTAAATTAATCCTGATTTTGGTAAAATATTATAGTTAATAATAAAATATTGTTTTCTCTAATTTTAAATTTTAAAACTTATTTATTATTTCTAATTAAATTAACAATTGAAAAAATAAACTCAACTCTATACATTTCAAATCGAACATCAAGAACCGGAAATCATCACCAATGACCGTGCTACAATTCTCACTCAGAAATTACCAAGAAAATTCATGATATTATGAATCCAGACATATGAAGGACAAAACAAACACAACTTCACGAAAGACAAAACTCAATGCTCGTTTTTGTGGGACTTATTGTGCTCTTTAGCAACAATAAGAAATGGATTGGTTTAGGATATGAGTTAAATGGAAATTTTTTATCTGCACCAATATGTTAATAGAAAATTATTTAAATGTATTTTTAAGTGAAATCTACCTTGATTCTAACTAAAATGATAATTATTGATTGGTTAGATGTGTACACCTTGGTGTAGGTAAAAATTACTCTGAGTTAATTTTTAATTATTAAAATTAAAAAAAAATTATTTTATTTTTTGGCCAAGAATTGGATTTATTTAACATTTTGTGGACTAATTTGGCTATAAAGTTAAAAATTAATTTATTTGGACATCAAGAAAAAGTATATGGCATATTTGGACTTGTTCCAAATTCAAAATGGCACTGAAAATTGAGAATTCAAAAGTTAACATGGTGATCAGCATGAATCAATTCAAATTTAATCATTTGAGTTGATTCAATCTATTAAATTTGCTCGCTCAAATAATAATTTAGCTTGAAAGATTACTTGACTCATAAAAGAACTCAAAACTTTTATATGTAATAATTCAATGAGTAGAATAAAATAAATGAAAAATGATATATAATTTAAGATGATCTGAAAATTCATTAAATTTGATCCATCTATCACAGCTAATTATACATAGGACAATTGTTTCAATAATTCTTACTTATAGGGTACATTATTATTGATGTGGATTTTTTTAACTAGACTCTATTCATCATGAATCCAAAATACATATATAGTGAAATCTACAAATTAAATATATGAGTCTTAAATATTTGTATCTTAAATTTATGATAGATCCAGTTTAGGCAAAATTTTTCTCTTGATGCCTATTTAAAGGGTGTGGAGGAACTCATTTTGCAAGGAGCTAGCTAATTTGAAGACTCCCTAAGTCCCAGACTTGGTCTTCCGTCTCCGACTCTCTCCGTAAATTTTCCATATAATAACCCTCCTTCCACATATCCACACCCTAATCTTGCAAACATGTCTTGGTTATCCAACGTTTCCTCGCTGAAGCAGCAAGTGACTGCTCAAGTGACTCAAGGTCTCCTCTCGGCTACGAAACTATTGGAGTCCGACGATGATGCAATATTTAAGAAAGTTCAAGAAACCCATAAACCTCAGGGTCGCCAATTTGATAACCTTGACGGTTTATTCAGTATCATTGGCAAAATCTTGCTTCATGACAATCCCAAAAGCTATCATGATGTTCCAAATGTATGTTCAAATTTCTCTTCTCCATTCTTATTAGTTAAAAATTATGAAATACTGACATGATAGTAATTATTCTTTTGCAGGAAAAATCAGTAGTGCATGAAGTACCGGCTTCCCTCATAAACAAAATCTGCTGCAAGGTTTTCTTGATAACCGATGATGATATATGATTGCATTAAATTCTTCCTTCATTCATATAATTACATTAAAGTTTAGTTACTGATTTTGGAGTCACTGACGAATCTTTGAACATGTTTGTAATCTACAGCTAGCATGCAATTGCACGGATAGAGATGCGGAAGAAACAACTATGACGATTCTCGAAAAAGAACTTCAAAACTATCTGTGGGATGAAAAGCTGGTTATTGTGGCAGCTGCTTTTGCAGTGAATTATGGTGAATTTTATCTGCTTACTCAGCTTGACACGCCAGATCCAGTTGCCAAGAATATGGCTTTCCTTAAGCAGCTGCAATTCATCAAGGAAATTGGCAGTGCATCCCAAAATCTCTCTGGAGCAATTAATGAGCTTATCCACGCCATAATGACTGTAATCAAATGTGTTCTCCAGTTCAGTGTTCTAGATCCTAAGTATTTTGAAGCTGAAGAACAACCATCTGCCCCGACTGAAATAGCCAGAGCTACCTACTGGACGATTTATAGTGTTGTGACCTGCGGCTCTTATATTGCTAAACTTGTTGGGTTGAGAAATCAGTAAGTCTTGGAATGCTTCCTTAATCCATTTTTTTATTTCCAAGTAAATAAAACAGTAACCAATTTACTGTATTTCAGGAACACCATGGCAGAAATGACATCGCAACTGAAAACGCTGGCTTCTAAAGTTAGTAGCATGCAGAAAGTCCTGCAAGTTAAATTTTCTCATCGCAAACATGAAATTGGTAATTAAGCCCTTTATTGGCCATTCTAACTTGACCTTAACAACCCCTTCTCGGAATTACTGAATAAAGATCACCATTGGGATATTGCAGAAACTTACAAGTGGCTCATCAATCGTTTCAACACATACCAAGACCATACCATCCTCAGCGACTTATTTGACGTCGAGGGTGGGAAGACAGCCCTTGTGGTAGGCCATGACAACAAGAAAGAGGTTCGCAATTTACCCAATTTCAACTCTGACACTTCCCAGCATCTCACTTGCTAAGTATTACAAGTTATAGTTTTATAATTCTTTTGAAACAAATGCAGGTCGATATTAATTCGCTAAAGGGCTCCAACGTGTGGCTGCTCATATCTGGTCCTGATGCCTGTCATGCAGAAATGAAGACTCTTACTAAATTGTACCTAAAACTGCAAACCAAGGAGCAGAATAGGTATCATATAGTGTGGCTTCCAATTGTGGACGAGTTCAATGAACGCGAGTTTTCGTCATTGCAATCCCTGATGCCTTGGTACACAGTGCGAAATCCTAAAATCATCAAACCAGTGGCCATTAGGTACATCAGGGAGGTATGGAAATTCACAAATGAGACAATTCTGGTGCCACTGCTTCCAAAAGGACATTCAAAATCCCTTACCCCTCGAACTCTTGACCCGCTGTGGATATCAGGAGATTTGCTCAGCCTATTCTCTGTTCACGATCAAAAGAAATCACTGTGGCATCAGAATCTGCAGATAACCCTGGATCTACTTCTCGGAGGAATTTATCCAGAAGATTCGGTAATTTTACATTCCTATAATTTATATTAATAGTTTTTTTTTATAAGATAATAAATTTTATTTTTTAATTAGACTTCAATTGGAGTTTGAACTCTCAAAACTTTTTTTTTTTTATCAAAACTGAGTCAAGATATCATTGATCAAATTTAATTTAGCTTTTAAGTATTTTTAGTAGACTAATTAAAATATGAGTGTGTATATATCAGTCGAAACCAGCTTCAATCTTATGCCTTTACGGAGGAGAAGACATCAAGTGGATCGAGGACTTCACCACTATGATAAATCGGGTTAAGAATTCCACAAAGATAAGCATAGATTTGGTTTATGTGAGCAAGAGCAATGCCATCGATCATTACAACAATGCCATTTTCGATTTCATCACGGCAAAGAAGGTTGGTGGATACTGGAAAGCTGATGAAACACACAGTTGGCACTTTTGGACCCGATTGGAAAGCATCTTTTCTTGGGGGATAAGAGATGGCAAGAATGCTAAAATAAACGATACCATGAGAGATGTCATGTCTTTGCTAAGCTTCAATGGCAGCTACAAGGGATGGGCTGTGTTTGGTCAATTAGGATCATCTCATAAAGTGGTGAAAGCCACAGGAGAAGTCGTTCTGGATGTGTTGTTGAGGATAAATAACTGGTGGAAAGCTGGCACGAACGTTGATTCTTTTATGCTAGCACTCAACCAACAGATCGAACAACATCTTAAGGTCCAAAAACACCATTGTTATCACATTGTTCTCCCCACCACTGTTCCAAGGATCCCAGATGAGATGATGATATGCGCAATTTGTGATCGTAAAATGGGCAAGTACCTGATGTACCGTTGCTGCGAGTAGTGACCAAGCTTGGCTTGTTATCGTGGAGGTGATCACCGGCCATCTGGTGTTTCGTTGAAAGAATAAATAAATAATTAATGCGAGAATTTTCTTGCATTGCAATTTAGGATATTCTGTGTTTTAGTGGTTAATGTCTAGACTGGACGATTAACCAGTCTCCACATAAGTATGTGCTTGTGTGTATGTTAAGTCTAGCTCTATACGAGCTAAGTATGTGCTTGTGTATGTTGTGCAATAAACCTTGAATGCTTGCAGTGCAAACACCTCCCCAGTTTGGTGTGCTTTCAAGGAACTGTTATAATAAAACTTGAAGGCTGTATTAAGCCTCTATCAATATATGTGTCTCTTTGTTCTACGTAATTGCTAATTAAGGGGGTAAGGACTCAATATTTTATTTACTTTTGTTCTTCTGAAATTCAGTTGCTCATTTCATCCACAAAGACCTATTGTAATGGAATTTAAAGTTGCATCTGACTTCAAGAATTTGCAGCTTTTGAAATTGCATATTTCAAATGAAATAAAGAATTTCAGAGGATATTATATGTTTTAGCTATATCCAGTAATTAAACCAAACAGACCTTTGAAAAAAAGAGAAAGAAAAAAATAAATAAAACTTGATATCCTTGGTTCCTCCAGAGGAGAATTGAGGAAAAAAATGCATTTTTCAATTCATTGCATCTTACCCAAAAGATTTCCCCTCCAATTTGGAGGAGAATGGAGGGAAATTGGAAATTATCTCATTAGCCTTCTACATCTCCCCCATCATTTCTGCTCTTCTCTCCGCTGTTCATGGTCACTTTTGTGAACTTTTAGCTTTTAGATAATGTTCATCTATGTGGTTGGATTGTTTTCAGAGAAGGGAAAGATGCAGGAGCTTCCCAATTTGCAAGCTGCATTGATCCTTAGTTGGTAAATAGACTTACTTGTCTTACTGCCGGTCACAGTTTATGATCCAACAGAGACTGAAAGTTGTCTAACTTATATTCAGCAAATTGTATCTAATTATATCACACAACAAATTGTTAATTAAAAATAAATTTGATTCAAGCAATTTGCATAATTGTATGCTATAAAGTGATCAATTAATCAATAATTAACTATATCTTTAGAATATTGGCCAATGAATGTATAATGATTTTGACAAAAATAATATTAAACCTCAATGGCAAAATTATTATTTTGTTTTTGAAAGAAAGAAAAACAATCATTATGCTTATATTTGAGTAATTAACTTAGATATAAGAAGATAAATGAGGGTATAATAAGTATTCTCCCTCCTTTTATATAGGGTAGAAATTATATTCCTCTTATATTCTAATAATTTATTTAAACATCATATATAAAAGAAATTTGATTTTTTTTTCTTTTATTTTTTCTATTCAATTTCTTTTCGTTTCCTTCACAATTAAGAATCATATCTGTTGGCACTGGGTGGGGATAACCCAAAGGCCAAAGATCCCGCCTGCATCTCTTCACCATGGTGCTTGGGCTACTACTCTATAAAGAGTTGGAGTTGTGCCTCTACTAACAGCTTAAGCTTTTGGCACAGTGATAAGCGCTTGATCTTAAAATTGGTATCAAAGCTTGTCTCCCTTGCTTGAGGTTTGAACACCTTAGAGAGATCCTATAATGGCTGGCACATTTAACACAACTAGTATCCTTGCACCTTTAGTTGAAGGACACTCTATTACTAGACCATCTTTGTTTAATAGTTCTAATTATTCTTTTTGAAAAGTTAGGATGAGAAACTCTATACAATCTGTTGATATTGAAGCATGGCAAAGAATTGTTAAAGGTCCTAAAATTCCATTAGAATTACATGCTGATGGTTATAGAGAAAAACATGAAGAGGAATATAATGAACTTGATTGGAAGAAATTTTCTTCAACTGCTAAAGCTTTAAATATTCTTCATAGTGCACTTGATGCAACTGAATATAACTGTATTTCAAGTTGCACATCTCCAAAAGAAGTGTGGGATAAACTTAAAGTCGCTTATGAGGGGACTAATCAAGTGAAGGAATTAAAAGCCAATAGACTTGTTTGAGAGTATGAGCTATTTGAGATGAAACCTGGAGAAACCATTTTAGGAATGAGCACAAGATTTACTGATTTGGATAATGTACTCAAACCACTTGAAAAGAAATTCACTAAAGAAGAATTAGTTAAGAGAGTCTTGAGGTCACTACCTAAATCATGGGAAACAAAAGTAATAGTGATCTTTGACACCAAAGACTTCTCCAAATTCACTTATGATGAGCTGATTAGTTCTCTTATTGCTCATGAAATGCTTTATGACAAGAATAAGAGCAATGTGGATGATGAAAAGAAAAAGAAAGGATGTTATTTTTTATGGCTTGAAATTTTTGGATATGTTTTTCATGGGTCTGAATTGAGATCTGACCTGAAAGTTTCATGTTTTTGCGACCCGATTCGGAAAAAAAGCGAGATCTATGGTGGTAGCAGAAGGCACGGGCTGATAGGCCCAGGCCCGAAGCCCACCATTAATCTCGTTAGTGGGGCAACGCCCACTGTATGGACCAATATAAATATTATAATATTGTATCCTTTAGGATAGAGTTGTGAGATATTCGGCAAACACAGTTAGTGTTTGAGAGTTCTGAGTGATTGTATTTTGATCTTTTCATCATAGTGGAACTTTTTCTCTTGTCTTGCCTGTGGACATAGACCTTGCAGTTGAACCACGTTAAATCCTATGTTATTCTTCTTCTCTTTTCAATACTGTGTGATTATGCGATTTGTGTGTGTGCCTTAGATTTGCGTGCTTATTATAACAAAGGAATTGCCTTGAAATCAAACAAAGAGGATGAGATAAGGAAAACTATAGCTTTTAAGGCTGCCTTAAGTGATAACTCCAATAGTTTAAGTGATGAAGATGATATTGCTATGATTGCAAGAAGATTCAAGAAAGCATTCAAAAAGGGAGGTTCAAAATATAAGAAATTTCTAGAGAAGTATTCTCCCAAAGGTGAAACAAGCAAGGATCAAAGTGAGATCAAATGCTTCGAATGCAACAACCCTAGCCACAACAAACCAAATTGTCCTAAACTAAAAAAGAAGAATTCAAAGGACAAGAGCAAGTGAGCATTAGTTGCTGGCTGGAAGGATAGCGATGACTCTTTAAGTGATAACTCAATTGATAAGGAGGTTGCACACATTTGTCTCATGGCTCTAGAAGAGAATAAACCAGAAAGTTCTCACCAAAGAGAAAGCAACAATGAGATAAATAATTCTAAATCTCTTAGTATTGAAGAATAAGAAGATGCACTACTAATGTGTTTAAAGAATGCAAAGTTTATAAGAAAATATGTTCTTCTTTAAACAAAGAAATTGCTTTTTTAATATCGTAAAATATTTTTATGAGTATTGCTATGCAAGAAAACAAGTGTTATAAAATCAAATGCTTTTGTTTGATGAGTTGAAAAAGGAGATAGAAGATTCAAAAACTACTTATGAAAAACTCATTGAGAAAAACAAGGTTTTTAAAGCCAAGGTGGAATCTTTGATAAATGATTTAGCTAAATTCACCAATGGCACAAAAATTCTTAATACTTTACTTGGTTCTCAAAGATTATCAAATTAAAAATCTGGTCTTAGTTATGATGGATTCATGCATTATGGCAAATAAAAAAATTTCTTTGTGAAAGCTTCATCTTCTTTATTACCAAATATTATTTGCTTCTATTTCAAAATGGCCATATGGTTAGTCATTGTCCCATAAGGAAAGGTTCCTTAAAGGTGAAAAAGATATAGGTACCTAAAAGAACAATTTCTAATGTCTCTAAGGACCAAAATTTGCTTGGGTACCTAAGAAATAGTCAACTAATTTCGTATGCCTCAAGTAGGTAAGAATATGAACAGTGGTATGTTGATAGTGCTTGCTTAAGGCACATGACTGGAGACAAAGAAAAACTCTCAAACCTTACCATGGAAAGTCGTGGACATGTGAGATTTGGTAACAAAGGCAAAGCTTACATCATTGCAAGTGGCTCCATTAGGAAGAATTCATGCATAAAGGATGTTCCACTAGTTGAAGGTTTGAAATTCAATCTTCTTAGTGTAAGTCAACTATGTGATAAAGGTTACGAAGTTATTTTTAATTCTTCACATTATGAGATTAGGAGTTTGGATGATGATTTTACATTATTCATTGCACCTAGAAGTGAAAATGTATATTTGCTTGATTTGAATGATATTCAAAATGGAAATGAAAAGTGTCTTGTGTCTTTTAAAGAAGATGGTTATGCATAAAAGACTTGGTCATGCTAGCATGCATGTGATTTCAAAACTTTTAAGATATGATCATACTAAAGGTTTGCCAAAAATTAATTTTGAAAAAGATAATGTTTGCAAGCCTAGTTCTCTTGGAAAACAAACCAAAGTTTTTTTCAAACTAAAGATGTTGTTTCTACATCTAGACCTCTTGAGTTATTGCATCTTGATTTGTTTGGTCTTATTACACCTATAAGTCTTGGTGGTAAAGCATGTGCTTTAGTCATAGTGGATGATTACACTAGCTATACATGGACATATTTTCTTGCATGCAAGGATGAAACTTTTGATGTATTTACACCCTTTTGCTAGAAAGTACAAAGTGAAAAAAGCTTAATCATTTCCTCCATTTGAAATGACCATGGGAGAGAATTTGAAAAACAATCTTTTAATGAATTTTGTTCAAACAATGGCATTTTTCATAACTTTTTGGCTTTTAGAACTCCACAACAAAATGGAGTTGTAGAGAGGAAAAATAAAACTTTACAAGAAATGGCAAGAACAATGCTTTATGAAAATAATATTCTAAAATATTTTTGGGCAGAAGCTGTAAACACTACTTGCTATATTTTGAATAGAGCAATAGTTATACCAATTTTAAAGAAAACCTGCTATCAGTTGTGGAAAGACAGAAAGCGTAACATTTCTTACTTTTGTGCATTTGGTTATAAGTATTACATTTTAAATAATAAGAAGGATAACCTCAAAAAGTTTGATGTGAAATTGGATAAGGGTATTTTTCTTGGATATTCCATACATAGTAAAGCCTATAGAATCTTTAATAGGAGAATTTTGTTAGTTGAAGAAACTATTCATGTTGTGTTTGATAAAACTAACAACTTCTTGAAAAAAAAAGATTATTTGTGATGATGATGAACTAAGTGGAACTTTTGGAACAAAAAGGGATAAGACTCAAAAGCAACGAAGTCATCCTATTAATGAGCCTCAAAGTGCAAATGCAAATGGAATTGTCAATGAAAATGCAAATGAGAAAGATCAAAAAGGTAATCAAGAAGTATAGCCCAATATTGAAGAGCTCCAAATTAATGAACCACATCATGATGACCTACCTCAAGAATGGAGATGTCATAGAGATCATCCAAAGGAGGACATCATTGATAGCCCTTCACAAAAGATGATGACAAGAGCTCAACTTTTAAAATACTTTGGTAATTTTACATTTATTTCTCAATTAGAACCAAATTCTTATGATGAAGCTCAAAGTGATGAGAGTTGGATTCTTGCTATGCAAGAAGAACTCAATCAATTGGAGAGAAATAAAGTATGGAAACTTGTTCCTAGGTCTAGAAATCATTCTATCATTGGTACTAAATTTGTTTTAGGAACAAAATGGATGATAAAGGGCATGTTATTAGAAATAAGGCTAGACTAGTAGTTCAAGGATCCATTCAAGAGGAAGGTATTGATTTTGATGAGACCTTTGCTTCGGTTGCTAGAATTAAAGCTATTAGGATGTTATGTGCATTTGAATGTTATAAGAATTTTATGTTATAATAAATGGATGTTAAGAGTGCATTCTTGAATTGTTATATTGATGAAGAAGTTTATGTTGAACAACCACCAGGTTTTGAAAGCTATGAATTTCCTGATCATGTTTATAAACTCACTAAGGCCTTATATAGATTGAAACAAGGCCCTAGAGTTTGGTATGAGAGGCTTAGTAAGTTTCTTTTAGAAAATGGTTTTCAAAGAGAAAAAGTAAACAACACACTTTTCACAAAAATACACAAATATGATATGCTTATTGTTCAAATTTATGTTGGTGACATTATTTTTGGTACTACTAATGCTTCTTTATGCAAAAGCTTCCCTAAGATGATGCAAAATGAATTTGAGATGAGTATGATTGTAACACCCCAATTTTAGAAATAATAATAAAGACTAATTTATAAAAGATTTAGGGAGAAAATTTTACTTTTTAATTAGACTTAAAAGTGGAATTTTAGAAGTTTGGGTGAAAAAGAAAATCTTTGAAAAGTTTAAGGACCGAAAGGGAATTATTTAAAACAATAATAATAATAATAATAATAATAATAATAATAATAATAATAATAATAATAATAATAATAAATGATTTTCTGGAATTGTGTTCCTCCACCATACCAGTGGGATACGTGGCACAATCTATTTGGAAGGAAAAAAAAATAACAATAATAGTAAATTGTAGATAAAGTCGAAGAGAGAGGGAGGAAGATATTTTTCTTCTCATTTCAAAAAAAAAAAAAAAAAAATCCTTTCTGCCATTCTTTTTCTAGGAAGTTCCATCTCCATTACTCTCATCTAAAGAACCATAGCTCTTTTCTTTCAAATTTCATTCTTTTCTTCCATGGATTCATCCATGTTAAAGTTTAACTCCATCACTTTTAAGAGATTAAAGATCTGTAAAAGAACTAAGAAATTTTGGAATAAGAATTCTGATCTTTATTGCCCTGTAAATCAAAGATATATATAAAAAATTATAGGTAACAAATAGGTTCCTAATCAAGCTAAACTACCAAAATTGTATCAGAATCATACAACAAAAGGTAAGAACAGATATACACACAAAAATTCTTAAACAAATGCCCTAAATAAATGCAAAATAAGTGGCAGCTAACAGATGCCTTTCCAATACCCCCCATTAAGTTGGAGCATGGAGATCTCGAATGCCCAACTTGCGAAGAAGAAAGTCAAACTGATCCTTTCCCAACGCCTTTGTGAAGATATCCACAGGTTGCATTGAACTACGTACATAATCTATTCGAATGTTACCATTCAATATCTCATCACGGATAAAATGAAAGTCCACTTCAATATGCTTGGTACATTCATGATAGACGGGATTAGCAGCTATATGCAGAGCTGCCTGACTATCACAATACAAATTCATAGGTTCAGTATGCGCCACACCAAGAGAATTCAATAATCCTTTCAATCATTTAAGTTCACGAGTTGTAGTACTCATAGACCGATATTCAGCTTCCGCGGATGAGCGAGACACTGTCTATTGCTTTTTAGTCTTCCACGAGATAGGGGATTCACCCAAAAGAATAAAATAACCGGTCAAAGACCGTCTCGTCAAAGGACAACTAGCCCAATCAGAATCACAATAAGCAGACAATTTGAGATCACAATTGGCATGCAGTAATATACCCTGACCTGGATTTCCTTTCAAATAATGCACAACTCTAACAGCTGCCTCCCAATGAGCTTTCTTCGGTTGTTGCATGAACTGAGCAAGAATATGCACACAATAAGACAACTTGGGCCGAGTTATTGTTAGATAAATAAGCCGTCCCACCAGACGCCTATACTGAGCAGGGTCATCCACATCATCACTCTCGGTAAGGGCCAACTTGTGATTTTGTTCAAGAGGAGTTTTAGCTGGCTTGCAACCCAGTAATCCAACTTCTGAAATTACATCCAATGCATACTTACATTGACACAAGAAAATACCATTCGAGTTTCTGGGTACTTCAATCCCTAAGAAAAATTTCAGCTTCCCCAAGTCTTTCATATGAAAGCAACGACTCAAATAGTTCTTGAATTTTTGTACAGCGGAAACATCATTGCTGGAGATAATAAGGTCATCCACATAAACAAGCACATTCAATTGAACAGTCCCAGCTCGAAAAGTGAACAAAGAGTAATTTGAATATGATTGCTGGAATCCATAAGCTTTCAGAGATGCAGCCAATTTCGCAAACCAACATCTAGGTGCTTACCGCAAACCGTATAGAGATTTCCGGAGTTTACAAACCTTCCCTGGTGATTGAGAAGCAAATCCAGGCGGCATCTTCATGTAAACCTCTTCCTCCAAATCACCGTGTAAGAAAGCATTTTGGACATCCATCTGATGGAGTTCCCAATTCTTTGGAGCCGCAACGATAAGAAAGGTGTGCACAGTAACCATTTTTGCTGTAGGAGCAAAAGTCTCCTGATAATCTATGCCTTCAACTTGATTATTTCCCAATATCACTAACCGTGCCTTGTATCGTTCAACACTTCCATCATAATTGTATTTAATTTTGTATACCCACTTGCTTCCTATTGCTTTCTTCCCAAATAGTAGATTTTCAACTGTCCATGTACCATTATCCTCCAAAGCCTATATTTCTTTTCTCATAGCCGCTCTCCACCGTTCATCCTTAACTACTTCTGCATAAGAGCTTGGTTCATGTGCTGTAGTAATGGCTGCCAAAAAACATCGGTGTTATGCAGAGAATTTATCATAACCCACATAATGTGCTATAGAGTAAGGCGTACTTGAGGAATCAGATTGGGAAGGTGAGCATACCGAGGGGCTTGTTTTGATGGCGTTTGTCACATATTCCTTCAAACGAACACTAGGTTGCTTGGCCCTTTATCCCCTACCTAGTTGCTCTTCAACAACTTCACCTCTATCCACTCCCTCACTGTTTTCATGGATCAATTCTTCCGTTTCAGGATTCACCTCACTTTCTCTACCCACACTTTCATCGTGCTCCTTTCCTAAGTTGTTCTCTAAACCATCAACTTCATCACCCAACTCCTCAACTCCATTTTTAATGAGTTCATCACCCATTGTTTTCTCATTTGCATATGGAAATTCTGTTTCAGCGAATACCACGTCTCTTGATACAAAGTATTCTTTAGTTTCCAAATCATACAATCTCCATCCCTTCTTTTCAAATGGATACCCAACAAAAGCACACCTACGACTTCTACTACCAAATTTATCCTTATCCCGATTCAGATTATGCGCATAGCACAAACAACCGAAAACCCGAACGTGTTTGTAAGAAGGTAATTTCCCAAAGAGCATCTCATATGGGGTTTTACCATTTAATAACATAGATGGAGTCCTATTAATCAAATACCCGGCTGCAAGTACACATTCTCCCCAAAATTCTATGGGTAAATTTGCTTGGAAACGCAAGGCTCTTGCCACATTAAGAATATGATGATGTTTTCTTTCCACTCGGCCATTTCGTTGAGGTGTTCCTACACAGGAAGTCTGATGCAACATCCCTTGTTCATCAAAATATTCTTTCAAGCACATAAATTCACTTCCGAAAATTTTCACATTTTTTTCAAATTGGCGTTTAACCATCACAATAAATTCTTAAGAACACAAGCTACTTCTTGTTTTCCATTCAGCAAATATATCTAAATAGCACGAGAGTAATCATCAAAAATTGTTAAGAAGTAAATTGCTCTATAAGAAGTTGGGACTCTATAAGGTCCCCACAAATCACAATGTATCAATTCAAAACAACCATCAGCTTTATTGTCACTAGAAAAGAAAATCTCTCTTATTTGCTTTGCTCTAAAACAAACTTCATAAGTTTTATTAGTTTTCCTAACTATGCTACCAGCTTCTGGAATTAACTCTACCACTTTATAAGAAGGATGACCCATTCTCTTATGCCAAAGCTCAAAAGACCCCACATCAGCTACCTTGCAAGCATGTACCGATGTCACTCCCTTGAGAAAGTACAGCCCCTCGCGTTGCTCACCCGCTCCAATCAGGTTCCTCGAATTTAGGTCCTGTATAGCACAAATTTTGTTAGTGAGTTGAATAACCAAATTTGAATCATTAAGTAGTTATGATACAAAGATCAGATTGTAATTCAAATTTGGCACATAAAGGACTCGTTGCAATTTCAAGTCTCCTCCAAGCAACACAGTTCCTTCTTTCACCGCCAAGGTCTTTTCTCCATTAGGTAACCCGATTGAGCATGGCACAATGTCATGCAATTCACTAAAAAATGCCAACATTCCTGTCATATGATGGGAAGCTCTTGTGTCAATAATCCAAGGAAATATCCTCTGCCTACCTGTCAGCCTCTCGTTGCCACCATTCTGACAAGAATTTAACATGCCCAACAAAGCAGTCCACTGCTCTTCATTTAATCCACTAAGACCCTTTCGATCTGAATCTGTCACAATTCCATGCCCACCATTAACTCCAGTTGCTTGTGTGGCGTTGGCACGAGCAACTCCTCCCTTGTTATGTCCTGCTCCATTGCCACGCTTTTGACCACCTCCTCGTCCATCAATGGTCTATTAACACACCATTCTAGATAACCTATCTGCTGGAAACAACTTTCAGCATCATGTCCCTCTTGGTTGCAATTAGAACAAATTGAGGATTTGTCTTTATCCCCCCCCTGAATTTTAACTACCTGCTCGAATTGCAAAACTCATAGGATTGCCTCTTTCTTCCTTGGTTCGTGTCATAGTTTGCACCCGCTCTTGCTGAACAACCATAGCATAGGCACGATTCAAATTGAGCAAGGGTTTAGTGCTCAAAATATTAGAGTGCACTGTTCCGTATCCTTCTTCATCCAAGCCCATCAAAAAATGATGAACTCTCTCTTTTTCACGCTTTCTTTCTAATTCAGTGGTAAGATTGCATCTGTAGCCTGCATAGATACACACTAGTATCTGATCATAGTTGTTTATTTCATCCTATAATGTTTTGAGTCTTCCGAAAGAGGACACGATCAGTTGACCTTCCTGCCTATAATTCGCTAGATCCGATCTCAGTTGCTGCATTCGTGGACCATTCCCAATCAAGAACCTCTGTTTAATATCCTCCCACAGATCCTTTACGTTCTCCATGTGAGAGATGGTCGAGCGAAGCATCGGTTCAATGGTGTTAAACACCCAAGAAACCAGCATAGAGTTAACCGTCCACCAATCTTCGAGTTCCAGTGAGTCATCTGCTGGTTGCTTGACAGATCCATCAATAAAATCGTATTTCTTTTTGGCCCGCAATGCAGTTCGCATAGCTCGCGCCCATTCTTCGTAATTCTCGCCCTTCAACTGAACTTGGGTAATCAAGTTACCTGGGTTGTCATTCGAATTCAGTGTGTAAGAACTAGAAGTTTTCTTCCCTGATCCAGAACTCTCATTTTTCTTTTCATCAGCCATGGCTTTGATACTATGTAAAAGAACTAAGAAATTTTGGAATAAGAATTCTGATCTTTATTGCCCTAGAAATCAAAGATATATATAAAAAATTGCAGCTAACAAATAGGTTCCTAATCATGCTAAACTACCAAAATTGTATCAGAATCATACAACAAAAGGTAAGAACAGATATGCACACAAAAGTTCCTAAACAAATGCCCTAAATAAATGCAAAATAAGTGGCAGCTAACAGCTGCCTTTCCAATAAGAACCAAAAAAAAAAAATTTAAGGAGAATGGTGCCATACTTGTGTTGTCCTAGATGGAAGATATGGCAAACAAAATAAGAGAAAAAGTGTTTCAGCACTTCTCCATGAGATATTAGGTTTTTCTTAAGAAAGGTGAGTACCCAAACTTTAATTTTCTCTCTCAATATAGCATTGGGGATATTAACCTGGCATAGTTAGGTTTTGATACACATAATAAAGCTGAAATGAGAATATTTTTACACTTTAATTAATCACAACAGACACAAATTGCATTTGGAAAAATGTTTAAAACTAAATCCTCATCCTACAACTCCTTCCGCTTGTATTTTTAAGAGAATACAAGAGTCTCCAAGGCTGGAAGGACTGAAAAGAGAGAGAAACATAGTCAGAACTGTAGAGAGCATGTAACCACAGGGAAAATTGAGGCTACTTGCCAATATCATCTCCATCTCTAGCAACCAGCTGTAGCTGGGACAACAACTGGCCTTGAATTTTCTGCTTTCTCATGTTCCATGTTAAGAATCTTGTTGTTGATCAAGTTATGGGGAGCAATTACATTTCGGATCAGGGAAGAAGGATAGATAACCAACATCATATAATTGGTTTTAACAGCAAAAGCCTTGATTAAATTAGCTACTTTGAGGTTTGGAAGTAGATTGAATACATGCTGTAAATGGTACAAATATGTGATATTTTAGAAAGGTAAAAGTTTGGGTATCTTTAAAATACTCTGTATATAAGTGATATTTTAGAGATCCTAATAGCCTTAAATTGGGTATGATATTGATAGGTTAAATCAATTTAATTTATTTTTATGGTTTATAAGGTTAGGAAAAAAAATATTAATTACAAATATGTGCCAATAAAAATAATAATGTGTGGGTTTTAGAGCATCTCATTTGATAATTATGGGTAGTTGTGCGGGTAACTCAAGTTCTGTGTAACTTGCAGCCACCAGAAGACATATTTTCCTTTGGAAAGATCTTAATTTGGTTTGACCGTGAATTTGGAGAAGGGGACAGGACATAGAACTTGTTACTTGGTGCCTGAACATGGGTGCTGATAGAAAAGTGATGAATTGTTCGACAATTCACGTGCTAAATGGGCAATGTCTTCACTAATAAAATGAGATATAAATCAGACCATGCACACTTGTATTAATAAATCAAAGGGTAAATGGTGGGGACAAGTTCCCACAAATGAAATGAGTGTTGTGATAATAATATGTATATTCTTCATTATTTAGTTACTATAACAATAAATATAATTAATTTTTATACTTTAATATATAGGTATATATTTCACATTAGAAATTAGAAATAGAAAATTTAACAGCAATCTTATTCACCCAGGATCAAGGAGAATACTACAATAAAATAGAAGGATACTAGAGAGGCAACATATTTATCAGAGGCTTGAGAATAGAATGGATTAATGCAATTTTTTTTTTAAAAAAAGTTGTTTCTCTATTGGAGAACCACAAAATTTCTATGAGAAAGCTTAATGTAAAATACTAGAAAAAAATCAAAATAAAAGTAATAAAAATAAAAAAAATTCGTAAATGATTTTCTAGAATTAGAATTGAGCTCAAGCTCCAATAGCACTACATTTTAAAGTTGTTAACGATGCACATTAGTAGAGAATTGAGAGCTACGTGGATCTTATCCTCCATTTTGTAATGGAGGTACGTAGGCACCCTTCAGATGCGATCCAAAGTAGGTTAATTTTAATTTTCTTTATTTTCAAAGTTTCCTTTCTATTTCTTTAAATTTTTTATTTGGAATAATATTTATGAATTTAACATGTTAGTTATTTATGTATTTTAAGAGAGTTAAGCTATTGTAATATAAATTAAATATATTTTCCATGTTAGTTATATAATTTGAAATAGGTGGATTGGTTGTGACAATGATGGGTGAACTCTCCTTTTTCTTTGGATTACAAATTAAGCAACACAGTGATGGTATCTTCATTAATCAATCCAAGTACATTAAAGATATGCTAAAGAAATTCAAGATCGATGATTTGAAGAGTATTGGAACTTCTATGAGCTCCACCATCAAGTTAGAGAAGGATGAAAAAAGCAAAGATGTTGATCAAAAGCTATATAGAGGTATGATTGGCTCACTTTTGTATTTAACTGCATCTAGGCCTGACATTCATTTTAGTGTTTGTTTGTGTGCTTAGTTTCAATCATGTCCCAAGGAATCTCATCTAATTGTTGTTAAAAGGATTTTTCAAATACCTCATTAGCATGCACTCAATTGGTTTATGGTGTCCTAAGTGTAACACATTTGATCTAGTTTGTTATAGTGATTCGACTTTCTTTGAAAGTAGATTAGATAAAAAGTACTTCATGTACTTGCCACTGCCTAGGTCATGCTTTAGTGTCTTGGCATAGCAAGAAACAAACTTCTATAGCTCTTTCCAATGCTAAAGCAGAATACATTGCTGCAGAAAGTTGTGTTGCCCAAATCCTATGGATGAAGCAACAATTAGAAGATTTTAGTATAAAGGTTGATCATGTTCTTATAAGGTGTGATTACACTAGTGCCATCAACCTAACCAAAAATCCAATTTAGCACTCTAGATCAAAGCACATATAGGTTAGACATCACTTTCTTAGAGATCATATTCAAAATGGTGACATTGAGTTGGAGTTTATTCCTACATAACAATAACTTGCAGACATTTTTACAAAACCATTCAATGAGGAAAATTTTTATAGGATTAGAAGAGAACTTGACATAAGTGAAGCTATTGAATTTTATATGCTGCATTTGATATGAATTTGTTGCTTAATTTGGTTGAATATGTGTTTAGTGTTACATTATGAGTATATGTGTTTTTAGTTAACTAGTTTTCTCACTGCAGTTGTTTAGTTTTTTACCTGTATAAAATTTAGCCATCTAGATTTCAAAATTAGTTAACGAATTTTGCTTTTGTATATATTTGCGAACACTCCTATTTTAAAATCGGTTTCTTTTTAATGAGTATTTTTGCTCTCTTTATATTTTCCTTTGACAAATATACCCCTAAGTAAAGTGAAGTGTCTTTTATATCTTTAAAGGGTAAAAATGGCTTTTAGCAAAATGAAATTTTCCGGTTCTCCGTGAAAATCAATTTTCATTTTCAAAATTTGAATCTTATTCACATTTTTGGTAACTGCTATCCATCTTTTCAATCAATCCCTTAAAGTTTCCTTATTTTTTTACTGCAAATTGATTCTCTATTACCTTATATACCCAAATTTCTCTCAAAACCAAAAATCCCCAATTTTTTTTCTTCAAAATCCCTAAACACTAAAAACCAATTCTTGCTCAAACCATTACCTTTCTCTAAAATCCTTCAAAAATCAATGGCAAGGGTAAAGCAAGTAGGGGTGAGCACTATTCGGTTTAAACTGAAAAATTGAACTAAACTGCCTTAATTAGATAATTCGATTCGCTTTTTGATATAATTCGATTCGGTTCAGTTTATTTTGTATATTAAAAATTTCTGTTATTTCGGTTCGGTTCGATTTTAGAGAAAAAAATTGGTTTGAATCGAACCGAACTGAATAGTATTTTTTATTTTTGAATTAATTTATAAATTATATGTAATTATATATATATAAATTGCTTAATTTCATTAATTAATGGTTATTAGGCTCAAACTAAGGTTAAAATCACACCAAATAACTTGAAAATCAAGTCTAAATTAAAAAATAAGCAAAATTCGGAACTGATCGATTTGAACCGAACTGAACCGAAATAAAATGGTTCGGTTCTATTCTGTTTTTCATTTATTTCGGTCCAGTTCAGTTCTAAAATATAGTAATTTGATTTTGGTAATTTAATTTGGTTCGGTTCGGTTTGAACCGAATGCTCACCCCTAAAAGCAAGTGGCTCATAAACCTCAAAAATTCTTGGGTGATGCTATGAAAGCTTCTGGCATATTCAAAAAAGAAAGAGAAGAAGAGACTAAAGTTGAGGATAGTGATGAAGAAACAGAGACAATGGCATAACTAGTGAGAAAGAGGAAAGGAAAGGTATTACTGGGTCTGAACCTTCCAAGAAAAAGAAGAAAGTTGAGAAGGCCCCTACTCCAAAACCCTTTTTGCAACAGAACATTTTTAAACCATGGTATATCAAATGGGATTCTTTCTATGGTTTACCTTATGAATTTGAGGATCTATTTACTTTTCAAGGCTAGATGGAATTTTCTTAGTTGAATGAATTTTATGGCCCTTATTTGATTCAAGAATTTTATGGAAGTATGAAAGAAGTTATTAAAAGAGAAAGTTTTAGTGTGAAGGTTAAGAAGAAGAGTAAGGTTATTGATGTTGATTTTATAGCCTCCGCTTTAAACCTTCCTAATGATGGAAATAGGATTGGAACTTTTAATTGTCTATATTTCCAAAGGGTACACCTGAAAATGACATGACTAATATTAGTCTAGTCCCTCAAAATTTTAGGATTTTGCAATCCTTCATTAGATGTTTGCTTAATCCTAGAAGTGGTAGCCATTCAAATGCAAATAGCCTTTATTTATGCATTATATGGCATTTGGTTAACAAAATCAAGTTTAATTTGCCATATTTGATTTTCAAAGTGATTGCCAAGTCTAGTCAGTATCGAAGATTGCCATATGGTATGCCTTTAACTCTAATATTTCAAGCTATGGTAGTTGATTTAAGCAAAGAAAAGAAGTATAGCAACCCTATTCATATTAAGGAGATCTTTAAGGCTGATGATGGTAGGAAAAGAAGAAAGGAGAGAAAAAGCAAGATGAAGAAACTGAGATTGAAGTTGAATCTAAATCAAAATCAAACTCTGAAACAGAATCTGATATTCTAGTAAGTAAGTTGAAAGAAGGAGGTTCTAAGATAAATGAAGGGAAGAGTTCTAAGAAGGAAAAGAAAAAGAAGTTGAAAATGTCAGAATTTATGAAAATGGCTAAGGCAAATCTGGATATGATGAAGGAAATCAAGGAAATCAGTGGATTGAGTTTGATTATTTTGGACAAATCTCATGAATTACAATAAGTAATTATGGCTGAGCAAAATGCCAAGATGGATATGTTGATTAATAGAATGGATACGCAGGAATGGTTCATGAAGAAGATTGCCCAAAAGTTATTTGGTGAATCTTTTCAAAAGTTTGGAAACTTTGGAAGCTACCCACATGGTACTACTGGTATTAGTAATGCAAAGGAGGCTGGTTCAAGTGGAGTAAAAATTTCTGAAATAAAAGAGGAAAGAGAGAGAATGTAGAGACTAATGAGAAGGGAAAGGAAAAAAGTAAGCCAGCTGAGGTTGAAGAAAAAGAGAAAAATGATGAGAATGGAGTTACTGCAGAAGAAAAATTAGAAGAACAAAAAGAATCTGATAAGGAAAAATTAAATGAAACTTCCTCATCTCATACTAAAAGCAACAGCAACAATGCGAATGGAAAAAGTGGAAGCATAAATGGTTCTAGTCAAGAAGAGGAGAAAGGAGATGATGGCAACAAGAAAGCTGAACCACCATAAATATTGTGTTTGATAATCTTCTTCCCTTAACTCTTTAATTTCTAGCACTTTATTACTCTATTATATATTGAATGTGTTGAGAATTGGTTTTATTGAGTTAATATTGAGCTTAAACAATCAGACTTGCATATTTTGAACTATATGTGAAATGAAATACTTGATATTAAGTTATTATCTTGTGATTCAGCTACTATTTGTGCATAACTTGTTAGGTCACTTAGATTATACTTTGAAAACAGAGTTATACACATATTTATAAGTGCTTAGCCATAATTTTTCACTAAGTCTTGAGCAAGAACTAAAAAATTGTCTAAAGTGTCCAATTCAACCCCCTCCCCCCCTCCCTTTTGGTCACTTTCTTTAGGACAACAAATTGGTATCAGAGCCAAGGTCATGAGTTCGAATCCCTGGCAAGTGCTAGGGGGGATTGTTGGTACTAGGTGGGGATAACCTAGTGGGATAGCATCTTGCTTAGATTCCTTCAGCCCATGGTGCTTGGGCTGCTATGCTATAAGGAGTTGGAGTTGCACCTATACTAACAACTTAAGCTTTTAGCATGGTAGTAAGCGCTCGATCCTACATTATCAAATGTTAATGTCTAGACAATTAATCTCCCTCAATGGTAGTTGAGCCAATCTTTATGAATTTTTTTGCTATTTTATTTTAAATATGCTTTCAAGCAACTGCTATAATAAAAGCTTGAAGACTGTGTCAAGTTTCTTTATATATGTGCGAATAATATTTTATTTAATTTCTCTCCTTGTCTCTTTCCCTTTCCAACACAAACAATGAATATATCATTTTCATGGTCCTGTACATTAATTAATTTGCTTACACCTGGAGTTTACCATTTCTTTCAATTGATCTTGATGAATGTAACTCTTTAGATTTCTCTCTCACACATATATATCCTTTTCTATCCTTGCACTAAATTTTTATTCATTGCAGTCGTTGTACATACAATTATTTAATTATAATTATTAATTACTATGAGACTCACATGAAATTTATCACAATCAACAATTATAATGAAACAATTATACATATATTAGTTTCATTATATAAATTTTCTCTTACACTGCGCACACGTATATATCCTTTTCTGTCCTTACACCACTCCAATTTATCACATTTCAAAATTATGTATAAATTTCATAAATATGCACCTTCTTTAA
Organism: Hevea brasiliensis; assembly: GCF_030052815.1. Classification (NCBI taxonomy): domain Eukaryota; kingdom Viridiplantae; phylum Streptophyta; class Magnoliopsida; order Malpighiales; family Euphorbiaceae; genus Hevea; species Hevea brasiliensis. The sequence goes on from NC_079502.1 coordinate 168,016, forward strand.
CATCTAGCACTCAATTTTATAGATAAGGGAGGTATCCTTTTTGTCTTATCAAATAATATCTCTATCTTAAAATAACTGGGATGCAAAATTAAACAAAACTTGTATGTTATAAGGATTTTAATATTTTTGAAACATTCTCTTATACATATCATTACAAGAAAATTATAGTTTACCATTAGAATTTTCCTTTGCTAATAAATGATTTTCCGTCTCTAGTTCATATTTGAGAGACTAAAAATTTTATTTAAAAATAAAATTAATAATTTTGAAAATTTTTAGGATAAGTTTTGTAAAATATTTTGTAAATTTTAAAATTTAGGAAAATATATTGAAAAATGGGGAGCGTCGATATTGACCTTCACTGTAAGTTCTTGTAGATTTAAGCGTGTAAACGTGATTAAAACTTCTGGAGCCACGGCTCTGTCGGTGACTCTGCTATAATTTCAGTCGACTTTTGACCATAAATTTCGATATTTTCAGCTGGATTTGGACAAACCCATAGTTGACTTCATAACATTTCTACCACACTTTGAACTTATAAATATCCCTTCCCATCGCTGAAAATCGCCTCACCTGGAGAGAGCAAAAAACTTTTTATCGTTGTTTTGACCCATAGTTGGATTCCTAACGCTGAAACAAGTAGAATGATGCCAAATTTTTTGAGATATTGACCATATCAGGGCACTATACCAAAGCTATTTATCGAAAAAGTGTTCTGTTTGAGTTAATTATCAAAATGGGGTGAATATTGCTGAGTGGAAAGGAGGAGGAGCACGCTGCACCAAAATGCAAGTATGACTAGCGTCCCAACATCAAGATGTAGATCAAAATAGTGTGCAGGTCAAGACGCTAGTATTGCTAGTGTCCCATGCAGCCACCCGTCATCCTCGCCGTCGTGGCTCTTCAAGATGCTAATATAATTAGCGTTCGTAAGTTTGGAACGCTAATCATAATAGTGTCCCGCTGATTTAAAATTTGTTTTTAATGCTTGTTTATTTTTTTTTAGTACCCATATATTGAATTTGTAAAAATATGTATTTGAATTTGAATTTGTAAAAATATACATTTGAATTTGAATTTTAATATATGTTTATTTTTTTAATATCTATTTATTTTTTTAAGTAGTAATATAATATTTGTGAAATATAATTGTGTTTATATATTGTAAAAAAAAGATTTATAGATTTAAAAAAAATTATGTTAAAAAGATTAATGGCTTATTAATGAATTGGAAAAAATACCCTTTTTTAATGCACGTTTATTTTTTTGTTTAATACCTATATATTTGAATTTGTAAAAATATGTATTTGAATTTAAATTTGTAAAAATATGCATTTTTGAATTTGAATTTTAATATATGTATATCTATTTATTTTTTTTAATATTCATTTATTTTTTAAGTAGTAATATAATATTTATGAAATGTAATTATATTTATACATTGTAAAAAAATAGATTTACAGATTTAAAAAAAAATTATAAACACAATTTTTTTATAATGTAATCTTTTTAACATAATTTTTTTTTTAAAATTTGTAAATCTATTTTTTTTAACAATGCATAAACACAATTACATTTTACAAATATTATATTACTACTTAAAAAATAAATGGATATTAAAAAAAAATAAATAGTATACATATATTAAAATTCAAATTCAAATGCATATTTTTACAAATTTAAAAATGTGGGTATTAAAAAAAAATAAACGTGCATTTAAAAAAATGGTATTTTTTCCAATACATTAATAAGCCATTAATCTTTTTAACATAAGTTTTTGTTTAAATGTGTAAATCTATTTTTTTTTACAATGCATAAACACAATTACATTTCATAAATATTATATTACTACTTAAAAAATAAATGAATATTAAAAAAAATAAACAAACATTAAAATTCAAATGCATATTTTTACAAATTCAAATTCAAATGCATATTTTTACAAATTCAAATATATGGATATTAAAAAAATAAATGAGCATTAAAAAAAAATTCAAATCAGCGGGACGCTGTTATGAATAGCTTTCCCAAACCTACAAACACTAATTATATTAGTGTCTTGAAGAGCTGCGACTGTAAGGACGGCAAGTGGCTGCGCTATGCACTTGGGATGAAAGTAATATTAGCATCTTGACTCGCATGCTATTTTGACTCTCGTCTTGACGTCGATACGCTAGTCATTCTAGCGTTTTGGTGCAGCTTGCTCCTCCTCTTACCACCTCAGCAATGTTCACCCATTTTGGTAATTAACTTAAACAGAAAACTTTTTCGGTAAATAATTTGGTACAGTGCCCTGATACGGTCAATATCCCAAATTTTTTCCTAACTTCACCACGTTGAGGGTGTAAGGAACAGTAAGCACTAGAGTGAATAGTAATCAGCTGCAGAAGGCAAAAACCAAATAAATAAATAAATATATACAGACCCTGCACTCACCATCTTCCTCTTACCCAAACCCATCTCCGACCTAATAAATCTCCTAGACAACCTTCCTGGGATCTATTTTGAGAATTTCCCTTTTGTGTGCGATAAGGATTTGCTTTGGAATGCCTTCTCCAAATACGGAGAAATCTTAAACCTCTTTGTGCCTCATAAATTGTCTCACAGAGGTAGCAGGATTGGTTTGTAAGAGTCTCATCTATGTATCATCTTCGTTCTCTTCTACATGGTCTTAATACATGCCGGATTGGAACTTACAAGATTAGAGCTTTTCAGTATAGGTTCAATAGAAAATGATCGTCTACAAGTTAGAGAGACAATCAAAATGACGTTCGAGGGAGGCATGGTGGTAGAGGAAATGTCTCAAAAGGTTCTAATGATCCTAAAGGGAGGAAGGTTCACTGGGAACCTAAGAGGAAAAGTGTTCATATGGCTATGAGTGAACAAAAAAATGACATCACTTGCACCTTTGGTTTTGATATCTGTCTAGGATGGTCTCATTCCTTTCCTTGCTCATAACAATTAATAAGTGGTCAATATGTTGTTCCTACTAGGGTCATGGAGACTAACAAAGCTTGGCTTAAATGTTCAGCAGTGGCCTCCCTTAACAATAATCATTCTACTGTCTACCTTCAGGATTACATTATGGCAGATGGAGTTTTCTCTATTAATATCGCTCATTTGGGTGGCAACTTGGCGTTTCTTACCTTTGATAATAAAGAAATCATGGATAGCTTCATGGAAGACCCCTCTTGATTAAATCAATGGTTGTCTGACACAAAGCCGTGGGAAACTTGTCTAACTGCTTCTAAGAGGTTAATCTAGTTGAGAGTTTATGGCATCTATTGCACACAGAACACAAGCTTTTAATAATCTCAAGAGGAATAAGAATGCACTCAGTAATGAAAAGCTCACAACTCAATTTGTTTTCAAAAGGAAGTTACTTTATTTGATCCAACAGTAGCCTTATATAGGCTTACAAAGAAAGACACGTTAACATGATTTCTCCAACAAAGTCCATGACTTCACTAAAAAGACTCAACTAAACCAATAAAATATAGAAACAAACCAGTAATAATTCATGGCTAAAAAATAGCAACATACTCATAACAGTTAAACCCATTAACATAGCATTAACAATTAAAACTAATTCTGGACTAACTTGGTCAAATCAACCTTCTAAAAACTATCAGGTTAGTGTTGCAAGCTTTAACACCCCCCCTCAATACCAGCTCTCATTCTCTCCACTATGCCAAGCTGATGACAAAAGCTTTCAAACTTATTGGTGCTCAAGCCTTTTGTGAACAGTTCTGCTACTTGGTCCTCTGTCTTAATCTGCTGCAACTCAATTTCTCCTTGCAGAACTTTTTCCCTGAGAAAATGATAATGCACTTTCACATGTTTAGTTCTTGCATGAAAAACTAGATTCTCTGCCAAACGTATTACTAATTGGTTGTCACAGCACAAGGGAATTGCATATTTTACGGGATGATGTAAATTCTTCATAAGTCATATGAGCCAAGTACTCTCTTGAGCTGCCATTGCTACTGCTCGGTACTCTACTTCTGTTGTTAACAAAGACACAGTAGGTTGCCTCTTACTGCACCAAGAGATTGCTCCTGTTCCAAGCATAAATACATACCCAGTAGTTGAGCAATGAGTATCGTGATCTCCTGCATAATCAGCTTCACAATAACCAACTAGCTTGCAATCTCCACCTTTCTTGTACAAGATACCATAGTCAACTGTGCTCTTTACATATCTTAGCATTCGTCGAATAGCATCCATATGAGGTTTCTTTAGATTTTGAGTATACCGACTCATCACACCAACTGCATAAGAGATATCAGGTCGAGTTAAAGTTAGATAAATTAAACTACCTACCAACTATCTGTACATCATTGCATCTTCCAAATCTTTTCCTTCATGTGCATATATTTTGGCATTTGGTTCTATTGGTGTCGAAATTGTCTTGCACCCAAGCATTCCAAACTTCTTTAACAGATCTTTGGAATACTTTTGCTGATGAAGAATTATTCCCTCTTGAGTACGATCAACCTCTAGACCAAGAAAGTGCTTGAGCTGTCCAAGTTCTTTCATCTGAAAACGAGCTGATAAATTCTCCTTTGTTTGGAGAATTTCTTCTTCCCAATCACTTGTCATGATTAAGTCATCTACATACACCAGCACAATAGCTAGCTTCCCTTTATTGATTTTGACAAACAAACTAGAGTCTGCAGGTGTCACCGAATAGCCACTTCGAGTTAGAAATTCAGCAATCTTACCATACTAAGCCCTTGGTGCTTGTTTTAATCCATACAGTGCCTTTCGCAGCTTACATACATATTCAGGGTGACCTTGATCTTGAATACCCATCGGTTGAATCATGTAAATCTCCCGATCCAATTCCCCATGCAGGAACGCATTCTTCACATCCATCTGCCATAGGTTCCAGTCTTTGTTAGCTACAAATGCAAGTAAGATTCGCACAGTTGTAAGCTTTGCAACTAGACTAAACATTTCATCATAGTCTAGTTCATATTATTGACTGAACCCTCGAGCCACCAAATGAGCTTTAAACCTTTCAATTGATCCACTTGTGCGTTGCTTTATTTTGTAAACCCATTTGCAAGAAATAGGTTTCACATCTTTTGGCTTTGGCACAAGCTCCCAAGTTTGATTTCATTCTAACGCAACAATTTCTTCTTCCATAGCTTCAATCCACATAGAATCCTGAGATGTTTCCTCAAATGTCTCAGGTTCTTTGGCAACTTCTTCTGTTATGGCAGCATTAGCATATTTGAGATTTGGCTTTCGAATTCTTGTTGACCTTCTGGGTTGTGATTGTTCAGTTGGTACTTCTACTTTACCAGTCTCACCTTCTTCACTTGGTTGTTGATACACACCAGTTTGCCATGAATTTTAAGTCATACCTTGTTCAACATCATTGTTATCATTTGAATCTTTAATTTCATCTGAACTCAACTGGATTTGGGTAGATTTTAACTTATCTTTAAAACTATCAGAGTCAGGTAATATCTCCTTTTTTTGAGGACCACCATGAAGATGGTTCATCGAACACCACATTTCGGGATGTGTAGCACCTTATAGTTGTAGGATCACAACATTTCCACCCTTTTCTTTGGCTATCATATCCCACAAAAATACATCTAACAGCTTTCTTATCAATCTTGCCACATAAATGATTAGGTACAAATACATAGCACACACATCCGAATACTCGAAAATAACTAACTGTAGGTTTCATGTTCCACAATTTCTCAAAAGGTGAAAGAAAGCATAACCTTTGTTGAGGAAGTCTATTGATCACAAAGATTGCAGTCCTCATTGCTTCTGCCCAAAAACGTCCTGGTACGTTCTTTGCATGGAGCATACTTTAACAAATTTCAGCAAGATGTTTGTTCTTTCTCTCCGCTACACCGTTTTGTTGTGGTGTGTTGGCACATGTGAATTGGTGACGTATTTGACATTCCCATAGATACTGGGAAAACTTGTCTGAGCTATACTCTCCCCCATTGTCAGTGCACAAGTAAAGAATTTCCTTATCAACTTTTGCTTCAGCTATTTCTTTAAACTCTTTAAACTTTGAAAATGTCTCAGATTTTTCTTTTAAAAAGAAAACCCACACATACCTAGAAAAGTCATTAATAAAGATCACCATATACTTCATCCCACCAATTGATGGCTGCTTAGCCGGTCCAAACACATCATAGTGTATTAACTCTAGTGGTTTCTTTGCTTTAAACTTGGACTCCTCATATGGCAATTGATGTGCTTTACCGTACTGACACCCTGCACAGATTTTGTCTGTTCTTACTTCAAGTTGGGGAAGTCCCTTAAGCATCGACTTGCTCATCATCACACTTAGCTTGGAGTAGCTAACGTGACTCAATCGCATGTGCCATAATTCTGTTGTTTCATTCCTCCTGGTCTTGTCTACATACACAGACTCTGCTGACATCACATAGACTGATTCTAACCTTCGTCCCTTCATCATTGGCTTTTCTGAAATCTTGAGATCACGATACAACTTCACATCTTGCGGGCCAAACAAAACAAAATGACCTAATGATGTTAATTGTGCTACCGAAAGTAGATTTTTCTTCATTCCTGGGACATGGTAGACATGTTGAAGTGACACCTAGTTAGAACTATATTGGGTAGAAACAACCGTCTTACCAATGTGAGCTATTGGTAACTTAGAATTGTTGGCAGTCACCACCACACTGCTTCCTTTGTATTCTGATAAGTCCTGCAGCTTTTCTTTGTCGCCTATCATATGATTTGAGCAGCCTGAGTCAATGATCCAGTCATTGTCATAAGCAGCAAAGAATGCTTTAGCATCCCAGTCATCTTCGCTTTTCTCCTTTGTATTGGAAGTAGCAGTGTTGCTCTCCACATACCTTTTCTTGCACCAATAAGCTTTGCCATGTGACCCTTCTTTCCACAATTGTAATACTTCCCTTCAAACCTTTTACTGTTGCCATGATTCTTTGAAGCTCCTCCTGGACGAGAGCTCCCCTCTCCTTGATGATTTTTCACCTTATCATCATTCCTTTTAGATCCAATAATGACATGCTACTTGTAGGTCCCTCTGCTTTTACTGGTGTAGAGTGCTTCCTCTTCACCCTTCAACGAGACTCCTCCCATTTGCTTAGCCATGGCCTCTTGACCAGCAAGCAAATTTTCAAACTCAATAAGTGGTGGTTGATTTGGCCATCCCTGTACTGCAGCAATGAAGCCTCTAAATTCAAGTCTAAAACCATGAATGATTATTCTTTTCATCCTGGTTTCTCCAATTGGAGCTGTTGGATCCAATTCTGAAATTTCACGGCATATCGACTTCACCTTGTGAAAATACTAGGCCACTATCATATCACATTGTGCTACTGACAACATATCACTTTCTAATAGCTGCAGTCGCGTGTCATTCTTCTTTGAGAAAAGTGTAGCCAGCGTGTCCCAAGGTTATTTTGGTGTTTTAGAATCTCGGATGTGCTCCAATATGTCTTCTTCTATTATAATCTTCAGAGCAAACATAGCTTTGCCCGCTTTTATCTTCCACTTTCACAAGGTACCACTTGCATCCTCTGCCTCTGGCTGTGTAACTTCATTTCCGTTAACTACCTCCCACAGATCTTGGCCTTGCATGTAGGACATCATACATGTTGCCCATGTATTGTAATTCTGGTTGTTGCGCTTTTTAATCCCTCTAACAACTTAAAGATCAGTCATCTTGTCAGTATAGATCAACTTCCACCAATTGGATGGTACTCAGACTATCTCACTACCAACCTGGCTCTGATACCAGAATTGTTGAACACAGAACACAAGTTTTTAATAATCTCAAGAGGAATAAGAATGCACTCAGTAATGAAAAGCTCACAACTCAATTTATTTTCAAAAGGAAGTTACTTTATTTGATCGAACAGCAGCCTTATATAGGCTTACAAAGAAAGACACGTTAACATGATTTCTCTAACAAACTCCATGACTTCACTAACAAGACTCAACTAAACCACTAAAATATAGAAACAAACCAGTAACAATTCATGGCTAAAAAATAGCGACATACTCATAACAGTTAAACCCATTAACATAGCATTAACAATTAAAACTAATTCTGGACTGACTTGGTCAAATCAACCTTCTAGAAACTATCAGGCTGGTGTTGCAAGCTTTAACAACATCCTCTTTGATGCATACATTTTGCATAGTCATTTAGGTCTAATTTTATAACCCTTTTTATTTGATTATTAGTCATTTTTAGCTAATTTCATTAGTTAATTAGTTAGTTTTTCATAGTTGTCAATTTTGCATTAATTTGTAATTTTTACTTTGTTTTGTAGGAAAAATGGTGTTTTTGAAGGACTAAAGGGAATTTTGCCATTGAGGAGTGTCTTCTACAGCAAAAAGATGTCAAAAACAAGTTTTCAAGCTGAAATATGCATTGACCAAACCGTGCATAACTTGCCGCATAAGCTATGCAGATCTGCATAAGGAGGAAGATCACTGTTCCAGAACCAGCCGAAATGTGCATAAGGAGACTGCATAGCTTATGCACATTCTCGCCTCCCTTATGCACATTCACGAAATTGTGCATAACCTATGCACCAAGTCATGCAGCTTCGCATAAGTGACCCAGATCGGTAGCGCATAAGGGACTGCATAACTTATGCAGTCCACTTATGCAGTCCCTTGAAGAGTTCATTAATGAGCTGGCAGGAGATTCCCTCAAATAATTCCTCCTAGAACATACTATTTTAGGGCTCCATGTCAGAAAAATGCTATATATAGTCTCATTTTCCCATTTTAGAGGGAGACAAGGAGCAAAGAAGAAAGGAGAGGGGGCTGAGCAGAATTTGAAGAGCCATCTTCACCTTCCACACCATTTTCAACCAAGATTTGCAGATTTCTTTCTTTCTTTACACTTTCTACATTTCTAGTGTTTAATTTCTTACTTCTTAGCTTAGATTAAAGCTTATTTCCATTTAAACTCATCATATCTTGTAAGCATTATGAATAGTGAGTAGTTTACTTTTGATTCTGGAGTAAGGGTTGTAATATTTGAGATATTTTGTGGATTTTGATTGGGTAATCCATATTTTGTGGTCTTAATGAGTTTTATTCATTTCTTGTATGCTTAATGACATGCTTAATGAAGGATCCCATTGAGTAATGTTCTTAATCCATGGTTGAAGCACCGAAAGGAGAAGGCCTTGTGATAGATAATCAGGAGATTGGACTTAATTAACTTAGACCTAGAAATAGGCTAAGGATTAAGAGGATTCACAGATTAATTAAAGAACTTAATGGGTCTTAATTAATTCTAACTCCACGAAAGTAGGATTAGTTTGATTAAGGCACTCTTTGTCTCACTCGAAAGGGAATTCAAAGGATTTAAGAATTAATCTCCTTAAAACCCATAAGTTTCATAAAATTGGATAACCGATTTAAATCCCAAAATAGCTCGAATATGAAATCCCGAACTCCGGAATCACCTTTTTACCATTGTTAATTTCTAATCAAATTTAATCATTTGCCATTTTAAATATTGCCATATTTGAACTTGCTTATTTCTATTTGATGCAATTTTAGTTTAATTAATACATTATTGAATAGAATATTAAATTTGCACATTTAGATTTCATACTCCATTACCCATTAATTCATTATTTTAATTTCATAAATACTTCAATTTAGTCAACTTTTATATCGAAAATTCAATCATTAACACAACTCCTCGTGGGATCGATATTTTTCTATACTACTTGTACGACCCGTGCACTTGTGGTTGGGACGCATCAAGTTTTTGGCGCCGTTGCCGGGGAGTTGTTTGTTTAATATTGAATTTTTGATTATTTTAGTTGTTTATAGTTTTATCTTTGTTATCTTTTCATTTTGTGTTTGTTTATTCTTTTTCAGGTACTTTTAATCTTTTATGAGAAGAGCTAGAAGCACAAGTGATACATCCTTATTGTTCAATCCTGAAATAGAGAAATTTTGCAAGGCCAACAAGAAAGAAACCAGAAGAAGGAAGGAAGCTTTGAGAGAGACTGAATTAGAAGCAGACATGGCTGATGAAAGAATTAGAATTGGTGTTGGTAATGCTGGAAATGGTCAAAACAATGAAAATGAAGCCCAAGGGGAAGAAGTTGTTAATGCAAACGTGCCTAGGGGAAGTATGATGGATCATGCTTTTCCACGTTTTGATGATTTGAGAGAGAGCATAGCAAGACCAAGGATTGATGCAAATAGTTACAAGATGGATTTTGGAGTCCTTCAAATGATTCAAAATTCTCAATTTGGAGGACATCCTTCTGAAAATCCACACACACACTTGAAAAAGTTTGCTATGATCTGTGACATGCAAAAACAACCTGGAGTGTCTGATGATGCAGCAAGATTGAAGCTATTCCCGTTCTCTTTGAAAGATAGAGCATTGGATTGGCTTGATTCTTTACCTCACAACTCCATTACAAATTAGGAGCAACTCACTGATGCATTTCTTGCACAATATTTTCCACCTGGAAAAACTCAAGAGCTGAGGAATCAAATGACAGCTTTCAGACCAAGAGAAGATGAAACTCTTTATGAGTCATGGATGAGATGGAAGGAATTAGAGAGATTATGCCCACATCATGCCATTCCAAAATGGATGATAAATCAGAATTTCTACACAAATGTCACTCCTGCAATCAGAGGAATCATTGATGCTCAAACAGGAGGAGAATTTATTATAAAGCATGAAGATGAAGCTTATGAACTATTGGAGAAAATTGCAAAGAATACTCATCTTTGGAGTAGTCCAAGAGGACCAGCTCCAACTCAGAAAAGGCAAGCTGCTGGAATGTATGATCTTGATCCATTCAACATGATTAATGCAAAGTTTGATGCACTTACAAATGTCCTTGCTAAGAAGATGGAAGATTTGAGTATGTTGGTTAGTTCATCATCATCAGCTGGAAGTTCACAACAAGTGGCTTATGCAGAGGAAACTACCAGCTGTGGAATAGATTATGGAGAACAAGCAGCATATGTTGGTAATTATGGAAACAAGCAAATGGGGAATCCTTATTCTCAAACTTACAATCCAAATTGGAGGAATCATCCCAACTTTTCATGGGGAAATCAGCAAAATCAAGTTCAAAATCAGAATTTTCAACCACAACAGCAGAGTCAAGTTCCATATCAGCAAAATAGGCAACCACTGCCTAATTTTCAGCCCAAAAATATGAACCCTCCACCAAAACAGCAAGAACGAAATTCCACCACTGAAGCTTTATTGCAACAGATTCTTGCCAACCAAAACAAGCATGATGAGGAGATGAGAGAGGTGAAGGCAAGGCTGGAACAGATGCAAACACACAGAATCTTTGGAAAATCAGTTGCACAACAAGCATCTTCCTCAAGTGCCAAATCTTTTGGAAAGCTTCCAAGTCAACCGAGAAAATCCAAGAGAGCGATGTCAAGCTATTACTTTAAGAAGTGGTAAAGTTATAAATGATGAGAAGAGTGAAAGCAGTGAGAAGAGAGAAAATGAGAAAGAAAGCGTGAGAGTGAAAAACAAGAGAGTGCGAGAAAAATGTAAGGAGAAATTTGAAGAAAAGAAGAGAAATATATACCTCCACGAGCCCTACAAGCCACAACTTCCCTTTCCACAAAGATTTCACAAAGCCAAGCTTGATAGGCAATTTGGGAAGTTCTTAGAGGTTTTGAAAAAACTTTACATAAATGTGCCTTTTGTTGATGCTCTTTCACAAATGCCCTCTTATGCAAAATTCTTGAAAGAAATTCTCTCAAACAAGAGGAAACTTGAAGATGATGAAAGCTGTAGCTTTGACAGAAGAATGTAGTGCTATCCTCCAAAGGAAACTTCCTCCAAAGCTTAAGGATGCAGGGAGTTTTTCAATTCCATGCCACATTGGAGAGTCTTGTTCTACAAAAGCTCTATGTGATTTAGGGGCTAGTGTTAGCCTTATGCCCTCTCTATTTATGAGAAGCTCAACATGGGAGATCTAAAGCCAACCCACATTTTTCTTGATTGGTAGTGAGAACAATCAAGTATCTGAAGGAATTTTGGAGAATGTGCCTGAAGGTTGGAAAGTTCTATATACACATTGACTTTGTCATCTTGGACATGGAGGAAGATTCTAATATTCCAATTATTTTGGGAGACCCTTTCTAGCTACAGCGGAGCATTGATGGATGTGAAAGGAGAAAAGCTGACTCTTAGGGTTGGTGAAGAGCAATTGGTTTTCAATATTAATAACACTATGAAAAAGCATCATTCTGAAGCTGATACTTGCTTGAGAGTTGATATCATTGATGAGCTGGTTGAAGAACATTTCAGGAAGAAATATCCAGAAGATCCACTTGAAAATTGTTTGGTTCATGGAAGAGGCTTAGATTATGACAACCGTCATGTAGCTGCATATACTCAACACTTAGAGGAAGTCCACCATTCATTTCTGCTCCAGTCTTTCAACTCACACAAAAGGAAAAAGCTGAATTTAAGCAACCATCATTCAAGGAAGAAGATGCACCTAAGGTAGAACTTAAGCAACTTCCTTCTCAGCTCAGGTATGAATTTCTTGGCACCAATAACACTTATCCAGTAATTGTAAATGCAAATTTGAGTACATTAGAGGCTGATAAGTTGTTAAGAGTGTTGAGACAATTTAGGAAAGTCTTAGGATACACCATAGATGACATTAAGGGAATAAGCCCACACTTTTGCATGCATAGAATCAGTTTGGAAGAAAATTGTAAACCATCTATTGAACATCAGAGGAGGTTAAACCCAAATATGAAAGAAGTTGTTAAAAGGAAATTTTGAAGTTGCTTGATGCAGGGATCATTTACCCTATCTCAGATAGTACTTGGGTGAGCCCAGTACATGTTGTTCCAAAAAAGGGTGGAATGACAGTTGTCAAAAATGAAAATAATGAATTAATTCCCACCAGAACAGTGACTAGTTGGCGAATGTGCATAGATTACAGAAAATTAAATGTTGCCACTAGAAAAGATCACTTTCCACTTCCCTTCATTGATCAGATGTTGGAAAGACTAACTAGGCATTCTTACTTTTGCTATTTAGATGGATATTCAGGTTTTTTTCAAATCCCTATCCATCCAAATGATCAAGAGAAAACCACTTTTACTTGTCCATATGGAACCTTTGCTTATAGAAGGATGCCGTTTGGATTGTGTAATGCACAAACCACTTTTAAAATGTGAATGATTGCAATCTTCTAATATTTCATTGAAGACATAAAGTAGGTTTTTATGGGCGATTTCTATTTATGGATCTTCATTTGATATATGCTTGGCTAACCTTTCTAAAATTTTGCAGCGATGTGCAGATACTGACCTTGTGTTAAACTGGGAAAAGTGTCATTTCATGGTTCAGGAAGGGATAGTGCTTGGACATTTGGTGTCTAATAGAGGAATAGAGGTTGATAAAGCCAAAGTTGAAGTGATAGAGAAGATGGCTCCTCCTACCAATGTCAAGGGAATTCGAAGTTTTCTAGGACACCTTGGGTTCTCTGACGCTTTATTAAGGATTTTTCTAAGATAGCTAAACCTTTGTCTAATTTGTTAAGTAATGATACACCATTTGTATTTGACCAAGAGTGTTTGGATGCCTTTTGCAGGTTGAAGCAAGCTCTTATCACTGCACCAATCATGCAACCACCTGATTGGAGCCTACCTTTTGAAATTATTTGTGATGCTAGCAACTATGCAATTGGGGCTGTTCTTGGTCAAAGAAAGGACAAAAAGGCTTATGCTATTTATTATGCTAGTAGAACACTGGATGAGGCTCAAACAAATTATGCAACAACTGAAAAGGAATTTTTGGCAATTGTCTTTGCATTGGAAAAGTTCGGACCTTACATTATTGACTCAAAGGTGGTTATATTTTGAGATCATGCGACCATCGGTATTTGCTCAGTAAAAGGAGGCTAAACCTAGGCTCATTAGGTGGATTCTGATGTTACAAGAATTTGATTTGGAGATTAGAGATAAGAAAGGAGCTGAAAATGTAGTTGCTGATAATCTTAGTAGGTTGAAATTGGATGGTGAAGAATTGGATGAAATCCCTATTGATGAGTTTTTCTTGGATGAACAACTTTTCTCTCTTGTTGCTAAACTACCTTGGTATGCAGACTTTGTGAATTATCTATCTTGTGGAGTTTTACCTCTAGGTATGACATGGCAACAAAAGAAAAGGTTTTTGCATGAGGTGAAGTTTTATAGATGGGATGATCCTTTACTCTTTAGGAGATGTTGTGATGGTCTAATTAGAATATGTATTCCTGAAGAGGAGGTACAAAGTATTTTGCATCATTGCCATGCTTCTGATTATGGAGGTCATTTTGGCATCTCTAAGACAGCTAGTAAAATTTTGCAAGCTGGTTTCTTTTGGCCAAATCTTTTTAAGGATGTGAGGAAATTTGTGTTGGGTTGTGATAAATGTCAAAGGAGTGGAAATTTGTCAAAAAGAGATCAAATGCCCCTAAATAATATTCTTGAAGTGGAATTATTTGATGTCTGGGGAATAGATTTTATGGGGCCATTCCCTCCTTCATATGGTAATAGATACATCTTAGTTGGGGTTGACTATGTGTCAAAGTGGGTGGAAGCTATTGCAACTCCAACTAATGATGCTAGAGTGGTAGTGAAATTTTTGAAGAAATTTGTCTTGAGCATTTGGAGCTCCTAGGGCTATAATTAGTGATGGGGTTCCCATTTTTGTAATAAGCAATTTGAGAGCTTAATGAGGAAGTATGGTGTAGTGCACAAGATAGCTACCCCATACCATCCTCAAACTTCGAGACAAGTTGAAATTTCTAACAGAGAGCTCAAGCATATTTTGGAGAAAGCAGTGAACAATTCTCGGAAAGATTGGTCTATCAAACTAGATGATGCTTTATGGGCATATAGGATGCCTACAAAACCCCTATAGGAACTACTCCCTTTAGGTTGGTGTATGGTAAGTCTTGTCATTTACAATGGAGCTAGAACATAGGGCATATTGGGCCATTCAAACCTTGAATTTTGATCTTAAGCAAGCTGGTGAGAAAAGGTTGTTACAACTTAATGAGCTTGAGGAATTGAGGATGGATGCTTATGAAAGTGCCCGTATTTACAATGAAAGAACTAAAGTTTGGCATGATAAGCATCTGAGGAAAAAGGAATTCAAAGAAGGTGATTGATTACGTTGTTCAACTCAAGATTGAAATTGTTCCCTGGAAAACTTAAGTCAAGGTGGACTGGTCCATATAGAGTTTCTAAGGTTTTCCCTTATGGAGCAATTGAAATTTGGAGTGAAAAATCTGGGAATTTTAAGGTCAACGGGCATAGATTGAAGCATTACATAACTGGAGACCTAATAAAGAGAGCAAACTGTTACAAGCTCTCCAATCCCTCACCTCTTTTCAGTGAAATTCATGAAGAGTCCAGCTAAGGACTATAAAATAGCCCTCTTGGGAGGCATCCCAAGTCCTTTATTTTGCTTTTGTTGATTTACTTTCATTTTCATTAATTTTGTTTTATCTCGAATCTCCCCAAATTCAATTTTTGACATTGTTAAATTTTGTCTCTTGTAGATGTAATTCAATGAAGAAAGGCTGGTGAACTGTTGGGGAAGTAATTCTTAACTTGAAAAAAAAAATTTTGTCCTTCAAAAGAAATGATAAGTTTTTCTTTGCATAACTTTGTCACGGGGAGCTGCAATTTGGTTTATGCAGAGGAAAAGTGCCATCTGCAGAAAAGGAAAAGTCTGTAGCAGATAGACTCTGTCCTTGAACTGCAATCTGGTTATTGCAGAGGAAAACTAAGTACATTCTGCAGCAAAAAGAGTGTCTGCAGCTAATGACTTGTGCTTTTGGTGAGGTTGGGTGTGTAATTTTCTAATATTTGTGCTTATAATGATATTATGGTGGTTAGTTGGTCATTTTTGCAGTTTTGAGCTTCTTTGGGTTATAGGATACAAGGTAGAAATGCTGCATTTTCTTGGCAAATCTTGGAGAATTCATTTCTCATTTGTGGTTAGATGCAATTTCATGCAGGTTTTATGGAGTTTCATGTGCTAAATGTTGATTTGCAGAATTTGAGTCAAGATGGCATAGCTCTCAAAGGTCTTTTATGTAGGATCAATGTCTACATGCCTGTGTGATGTATTTTTGATATACTTTGTATATATTGATGTGTTTTTGGTGAAAATTCTCATGGTTTATGCTTCATGGAATTATATTTCCTCATTCTAGGGTATTTTTCACACTTGCAATCCATGTTCTATTGCATTCTTGATCTTGTTAAATTGTGCATAAGCAACTGCATAGCTTATGCAATCCTGCATAACCACAATTCTTGCCATTTTTCACCTTTATTGCAAGTGCATAAGGAGAGTGCATAGCTTATGCAACACTACATAGCCTCATTTTGTCAAATTTCATATCTGTCAAAACTTGCATAAGGTGAGTGCATGACTTATGCACTTCTGCATAACCAAAAATTCTGCATTTTCTCTCTCTGAAGTCTGCATAACAGTGCATAGCCTATGCATACGCATGATCGAAACTCGGAAAAATCAAACCTGCCGAGACCTGCATAAGCAAGATGCATAAGTTATGCACTTCTGCATAACCAAAACTCTGAATTTCCAAACTTTGCCGAGGGGTGCATAAGCAGAGTGCATAACCTATGCACTTCTGCATAACCAAAAACCCACAAAAATCACACTTGCCGAGGGGTGCATAAGGAAGGTGCATAAGTTATGCACTTCCGCATAACCAAGAACTCCAAAAATACAACTTGCCGAGGGCTGCATAAGCAGAGTGCATAACCTATGCACTTCTGCATGACTTGATTTTCTGAAACACCACTTCCGCCGAGAGATGCATAAAGGGAGTGCATAACTTATGCACTCCCGCATGACTTCGCTCCTCAACATTTCAAGGGTCACCGAAACATGCATAAGGACAGTGCATGACCTATGCACTTGTGCATAAGCATTTCTCTGAAGTTTAAATCATTTTGAAACATGTACAAAAGAGTGCACAGGTTATGCATAAATCATTTTCCCCTTATGCAGTCTCCTACAAACCCGATTCAAATTCATTTTCGACAAATAAAACTTCCCACCTCCACTTCGACTCTTCACCCCACGACCGCCCTTCAACCTTCATTCCTTTCGGCATTCTCGCCGTCTCTCTCCCATCTTCTCCACCAGCGCTCTCATCACGAAAACCCTAAATCCCCCTACATTTTCATTTCCCCCTATCTCTTCTCCATCGGCAATGGATTCCCCTCCACATTCCCGCCCCGCCTCTCCTCTCGAAGTCTCTCCATTGTCATCGATACATCCCACGCCCAATCCTCCACCACAAACGACACCCCCACCACCTCCACCAACCACATACAAACGCAAAATCCGATCCAAATCCGTGCGACCCATGTCCTCTGCTCCTCCTCTGTCCAAACGCAAAGACCCACCCACCCCATTTTCGGAACCACCTCCTAAAAAGCCAAAAGCTCCAGCCTCTACACCTTCTTCCAGCAAAAAGACAATTTCAGCAACCCCATTTGTATCAAAGCTACCCTGGCCTCTCCCTGATACAATTCAAAAAGCCGCTTTCAAGAGACTCAAAGATAGAAGGGTACAACCTACTAGGTATATATCTGCTGATGCTCTACAATCTCTTGGTTTATTTGACAATGTAGTTACATTTCTTGACGGTATGGGTTGGACAGAATTTGTGCATAAGCAAGAGGTAGTTTATCCAATTCTAGTTTTGGAGTTTATTTCTTCATTCTCTGCTACCCTCAACTTGCATGATGTAGACCATAAACCAATTATGACATTTAGATGCTTGGGGCAAAATAGAGAACTGTCATTAGACCAATTCCATAGCATTTTTGGTTTTGCAATTGATGGGTTCTTTAGAGTACCACATCTTTGGAGTAGAGGTAGCCAACAAGGGCATTTGGAATCTGCCCAATTTTGGAGAATCATAACAAACCAACCTCAAACTTTCTCTGTTGGTAGATCCAAAACATCCCAAATCCTTGACCACACTTAGGTTTATTCATAGGTGATGGCTAGCACCATATTGGGAGAGGAACTAGTTACAGTTTGTGGGCAAATCTGAACTATTTATGTTATGGTGTGCATTTCACAAAGTTAAGGTATCTCTGGTTACTTCTTTTGTGAACATGTCTGCACATTGCCACCAAATCCATAGGTGATATTGTTTTGGGTGGGCTTATCACTGTCATAGCCAAGCATTTTGGTTTTAATCTGCGAGCACTCAATCCCAGACTTGAAGACACTTCCTATTTTGATCTCACATTTAACCAAAGCAGGGTTTACTCTGTCATGTTTTGATCTGTCCACCCTGCTGGCCGAGCCTATTGCACAACCGAACCCAACCTTTCACACGGTCCCACGACCCTCTGCACCTACCCCACCCCTCGGCCTACTCGGGACATTCCAGTGACCTCTGCTCGCCCATTCCTCCTACAATTTGAACCTACCTCATCCACGACCTCCGCATTCAACACTAAAGCCTTATTCACCTACCTTGACAGCTTAGTGATGATATCTACTTTGTGGATAGGAAGCTTGACAGTGGTCTTGATACACTAAAGGATCGTCATGATCAGCTATTTGACCTTGTCATGGAAACCAGGGACAAACAGAAAGAACTGAAGGAGATGGTGAAGCAACTCATGATCTTTTTGGGCATGCCTCCCCCACCTCCATCACCTCCTCCAGCACCATCTTTTCGACAGCCGGCAGCAGCCACAAGCCCTTTAGCAACATCCTTAGACAAGGGCAAGACAATAGACATAGATTAGTGTCTGTTTTACTTTTGTTCAATCTTGTAGGACCTTTTCTTTGTAAATATGTTCAAACATTTATAGTTTGTTTCACATTATGTTTGTTTGTTCTGAATTAGTTTATTTTACATTCTGTTTTTCTTGAAGTTTTATTGAATAGCTATTACATTAGTCTTCTTTGATTTTTATTGCACTTATTGCCCTTTTGTACATATCTGCCCATACTCTATATATATTTCCATACTTCTACTGCTGGTTGTACATTTCCTCTTGCCAATTCCCATGCAGCAGCTTTGTATACACTGCACAGCTATGAATTTCCTCATGCATAACCTTTGCATAGCCTGTGCAACTCTTTCTGCTACTTCTGCAGAACTGCACAGGTTGTATTCCCCTTATGCCACTGTCCTGCATAGCCTATGCAACATATATTGCCTCTTATGCAGCACCGCATGGCTTATGCACCTTACCTATGCAAATACTCTGGACAGCTCTTAACTCTGCATGACCTATGCAGCTTCTTATGCATCCCTTTAGCTTGAATTCTCATACCAGGTAACTCTTTCTTTTTGCTCTTAATTTTTACAATTCCTGGTCCATATTATTTGCTTTGAGTTTTGGTTATCTACTGTTTGAGACATTGAGGACAATGTCTAATTTTGAGTTTGGGGGTGCACATTTTGATTTTTAGCTTCATTTTTCACATTTTGAGTATAAGAGCATCTCATCCCATTTCATTCACATATATTGTAAATATTTTACATATACATCCATACATACATATTCATTACACATTTACACACACATTATACATCACTTAGAAATTGTACAAATTGCACACAAATAGACTCCTTCCATTTAGTTCATGCATTACTCATTTTAGGAATCATGCACCATACATTAAAATCTTTTGCCAAATCCCTTGAGTATTGAAAATGTGCCTATGAGAGTGATTTGACTCACCCTTTTAGTTGGGTTTGTGGATTGAAAGTTTCCTAAGAGGTGCAAAGTTTTGAAGTGTTTATCTCTTGCCTATATCTTCTTAGCCAAAAAGCCACCCAACTAGTCATTTGGAGATGGAAGTGTTTAGAGGGAGTTATTGGATATAAGGTAGTCAAATGATGTCTCACCAATCCTAGAACAAATTTTCTAAACCTTTTAAGGTGAAATACCAGCTTATACTTGAAAAGAGAGATGATTAGGCATTCTTTGATTTAAACCTCCTCATTTTAAACCTTTGGCCTTTTTCCTAATTAAAATTGACCCTTGCAAACCCCTTTTGAGCCTTTTTATCCCTAATTTTTCTTAAATCCTTATTACTACCTAGCCAATGAACCAAACACTCCAACCCTTTTTATGAGAATAATTATTCATAATATTAGGTACATAAAAAAATATAAAATAAAAAACACAATAAAAGGGAGAAAAAATGCTTGTCACCTTGTAAAAGTGCTAGTATATGTGCTTTTCACCATTGTCATTCAAAATGAAAGAAATCCACCCAAAGTATTAAAAGGAATGAGTTTGGGGGTGGCAATTTTAGGGACAATCATAAAAAAGAAAATGCAAAATACAAGTTAAAGTATCAAAATGTCCCTCCATTTTTATGTGTTTTGTAAACTATGCTAGCACTTGACAATCCTCATTGTGTATTTCTCTCTCCCACATAAAAAAAAGAGAGAAAAAAAAAATATATATATATATATATAATAAAGTGTACCTTATGTTTCAAAATTGAAAATATTCTCATGCTTTGAATCCTTTTTTTTTTTTACCCATCTTTCTTTTTAGCCTCATTTTGAACCCCATGACCCCATTATATCCCTAAAAAGACCTTTGATCTCTTGAAAGTACTTGCTACATTAGTGGAGATAGAAGTGGGGAATTTGCCTATGGGATTGGAGAACTATTCATTCATTCATTCAATTCCATCATTCCATATAGAGACACTTTGACTATTGATTGTTCTAGAATTCCTTTTGAGCATGACTCTCTCTTTTGATTGGTTGGTTTGGGGATTTTGAATGATAATTGACTTGATGGCTAAGCGGTGAAAGCCTGGATAAGCATTAAATTCTTCGCATTTTGAAGGATGGGTATATGGATTGCTGGTATGGCTGAAGGTGTGTTAAGTTACTTCAATTGGTAATTTTCATAACTCTTTGGATAAGGCACCCCTAAAAACTTTGCATCACATTTTAAAGTTTGCTTGAGGACAAGCAAAAGCTTGAGTTTGGGGGTATTTGATGCATACATTTTGCATAGTCATTTAGGTCTAATTTTATAACCCTTTTTATTTGATTATTAGTCATTTTTAGCTAATTTCATTAGTTAATTAGTTAGTTTTTCATAGTTGTCAATTTTGCATTAATTTGTAATTTTTACTTTGTTTTGTAGGAAAAATGGTGTTTTTGAAGGACTAAAGGGAATTTTGCCATTGAGGAGTGTCTTCTACAGCAAAAAGATGTCAAAAACAAGTTTTCAAGCTGAAATATGCATTGACCAAACCGTGCATAACTTGCCGCATAAGCTATGCAGATCTGCATAAGGAGGAAGATCACTGTTCCAGAACCAGCCGAAATGTGCATAAGGAGACTGCATAGCTTATGCACATTCTCGCCTCCCTTATGCACATTCACGAAATTGTGCATAACCTATGCACCAAGTCATGCAGCTTCGCATAAGTGACCCAGATCCAGCCGAAAACTGCATAAGGGACTGCATAACTTATGCAGTCCACTTATGCAGTCCCTTGAAGAGTTCATTAATGAGCTGGCAGGAGATTCCCTCAAATAATTCCTCCTAGAACATACTATTTTAGGGCTCCATGTCAGAAAAATGCTATATATAGTCTCATTTTCCCATTTTAGAGGGAGACAAGGAGCAAAGAAGAAAGGAGAGGGGGCTGAGCAGAATTTGAAGAGCCATCTTCACCTTCCACACCATTTTCAACCAAGATTTGCAGATTTCTTTCTTTCTTTACACTTTTCTACATTTCTAGTGTTTAATTTCTTACTTCTTAGCTTAGATTAAACCTTATTTCCATTTAAACTCATCATATCTTGTAAGTATTATGAATAGTGAGTAGTTTACTTTTGATTCTAGAGTAAGGGTTGTAATATTTGAGATATTTTGTGGATTTTGATTGGGTAATCCATATTTTGTGGTCTTAATGAGTTTTATTCATTTCTTGTATGCTTAATGACATGCTTAATGAAGGATCCCATTGAGTAATGTTCTTAATCCATGGTTGAAGCACCGAAAGGAGAAGGCCTTGTGATAGATAATCAGGAGATTGGACTTAATTAACTTAGACCTAGAAATAGGCTAAGGATTAAGAGGATTCACAGATTAATTAAAGAACTTAATGGGTCTTAATTAATTCTAACTCCACGAAAGTAGGATTAGTTTGATTAAGGCACTCTTTGTCTCACTCGAAAGGGAATTCAAAGGATTTAAGAATTAATCTCCTTAAAACCCATAAGTTTCATAAAATTGGATAACCGATTTAAATCCCAAAATAGCTCGAATATGAAATCCCGAACTCCGGAATCACCTTTTTACCATTGTTAATTTCTAATCAAATTTAATCATTTGCCATTTTAAATATTGCCATATTTGAACTTGCTTATTTCTATTTGATGCAATTTTAGTTTAATTAATACATTGTTGAATAGAATATTAAATTTGCACATTTAGATTTCATACTCTATTACCCATTAATTCATTATTTTAATTTCATAAATACTTCAATTTAGTCAACTTTTATATCGAAAATTCAATCATTAACACAACTCCTCGTGGGATCGATATTTTTCTATACTACTTGTACGACCCGTGCACTTGCGGTTGGGACGCATCACCCTTCCATGTCTGGTCAAGTCATTTCTTTCAGTGCATAGGCAATCTTTACCTTGAGTTTATTTCAGCTGATGATGTCATTGTAATGAAAAAGCAATTGAATTGTGTAAAATTACTTATTTTCACTGGCTCCACTGCTTTAGTTAGCAAAATCATTGATGTAGATATTGATCAAGTTTGTTTTAAGGTTATAGCTATTGAAGAACCTTGCAATGACCACATTAAGGCTTCAACACCATCAATTTGGCATCCATGGAATACGGTGAGCCTAAGCAAGGAGGATGCTATTTCTTCATCTCCCAATTGGAGTGCTTCGAGGTCTGACCAGGTGGCAAACAATAATGCTACACGTGGCGTTATAGATGTAAGGGACACGTCTCTCGCTTTGGACAAATCCAACTCTGCATGAAGAGGTTTTGGCAGACAGCTTGTGCTGGTTAGCTGCCTCTCTTCAAATGATGGGTTTAACGATGGAGAGGCTTCACAAGCTTAAGAACCATGCTAGACAAGGAAGTTGCCTTTGACCCGTGTATTTTCCTTTAGCCAACATCTCAAAGATCTCCTTAGTCCTATTAATTTGGCAGAGTTTGAATATATTCCCCCCTGTGATCATCACGAGGAGCCCAAGCAAGAGCCTTCTTCAAACCATACACCTTCCAGGCACTCCATTGAGCCCCCTTGTGACTCTTCCTATTCCATCAACAGTCTTGATATTGATATCCCTATTGCCCAATTAAAGGTTAGTAGAGTGATGAAGAACCACAAAAAGTCCAAACCAGTAGTGGACATCCGGGGATTGTACCTAAAACTAGGCTCAAGAAATAACACTAAGTCCAAAGCTAAGGCCCTAGTTAAACCATGTTCTACAACAGATAGTGATATATTCAGAATAAATTGCTTGCACCATTCTAAGCTTCCCTCCCCAATTTCGTTGCCCCATAAGGAAGCGGCTCTCACTTCACAACTCGGAAAGGATCTCAGTCTGATCTTTGATGCTGAAGATGAGGTCATCAATGAGCATTTGGCTAAGCAAATTTCTAGGGGTGTAATCAAATCAAGCTGAGCTGAGTATTGGCTTGTTTAGGCTAGACTCGCAAGAATATGTTTTAATCTCGAGCTCGACTAGTGCTCGATTCAAACTTTAACATTAATGCTCGAACTTAACTCGTTTAAATTTTATTAAAATTGAGCTCGATTCGAGTTTAGCTCACTCTTGGCTCGCTTAAATAATAAATGAGTCAAGCTCAAACTCGGCTCGTTTAAATAATAAATAAGTCAAATTCGAGTTCGACTCATTTATTATTATAAACAAACTCATTTTTAAATAAAAAAATATATAATTATTAAAAAAGTCATTATAAAGACTTCAAATTTTAATTTAATTAAAGTCTCATTAAACTAATTTTAAATTTTAAACCATATTAAAACTCAGAGAGGGGTTCTCCTTTTATAATGAAACCAATCCCTTCTACCTCACCAAAACTTCCAATGTGGGACAAGAGATTTTTACTTTAGTATTTGAAATGATTATATATATCTTAAGCATGATTAGTTTTTATTGAAAATTAGCTATGGTCCAATGGCAAAGGATGAAGTAACCATATCCCTTCCTAGGGATCAAATCCCACCTTTGTTAATTTGTTTTTTCTTTTTTTTTTCCTTTTTTTATTTTGATTTTTTTATTTCTTTATCTATTTTATATTTTCTTAGTTTCCTTCCTTTTTTTATTCTTTTAGTTTCTTTGTTTAAGTACATGTCAATAAATTCTTGAGTTCTACTTTTATTCTTTTTTAATAAAATTTAATTTAAAAATTTACTATGTAATATAAAATGTAAATTATTTAAAATGCCTTTAAGGTTTCAACATTATTATTATTATTATTATTATTATTATTATTATTATTATTATTATTATTATTATTATTATTATTATTATTATTATTATTATTATTATTATTATTATTATTATTATTATTATTATCGACTCAAATTGTGACGTCCCTTACCCGTCTACAGTGTAGCCGAGTAAAGCGTGCCACATTCGATGCCAGAGCACCCTATCTTATCCTGTTCTATCCATTGTAAATTTTAAATTTCACAGAAAATATGTGGTAAATTTTTTTTTTATCACAAATTATTTATGTGGAAACCCAAACAGAGCCTCCTCTGTTTTATTAGCATCTGGCGTGTTTTAATATTTACCTGTCAACATAATCATATCCATTCATATTTTTCCATGTCATGTTATGTCATCAAACATTCATGTAATTTGCTCATAATCATTCATATAAAAAGTTATACACAATAATTTACAATTTCATTTACAATCTCAAAATGTAATTACATGATGTTTATGTACAATAAATCAATATACAAAATCTAATACATGGGCCCTACTAATAAAATACAGAATACTGAGGTGACTCGGATCGTGATGATCTGTCAAAACTCGCCGTAACACTATCACATTACTCTGCTGCACTGGTGTCTGGTCTCCAGTACCTACGCGATGGAAAAACCAACGCGCTAAGCGAACTGCTTAGTGGTGTATAACTTTAAAGAAAAATAACTGAGTAATTAAAAATAATAACTCCAGACTAATTTCATAAATTCTAAGTCTTTACAAATTTATTTGACTTTGGGATCAATTTATTTATCAGGATCTTCTTTGTGTATTTATTTCATTTTTAGTCTCTTTAAAATCAGATCAGTGCCCAAGTAACCTATAACAGATTATAAAGGTAGGATACACGAGAGTATACTGGTTAGACAACTATATGTCTACCCTGTATACAACTGTAATGTCAGGCACAAGGCTAGCGGGCAGGCTTTTAAAGCCAGAAATGAAATTAGGCACAATGACCAACTGGTAGGCATATAGCCTATAGAACAATCATATCAGACATATTTTGTCATTCAGTGATTATTCATGTGGGCAATACTGCTATCTGTAGTCCCTAATTGGTATACCAATCGATCCAAACTATATACATAAGCCTAGGTTTACTTTGGGCAATTAAGCATTATCAATTACTTATTAGAAATTTCATGTCACTTTGTAGTGGGAAAGTGGGTGTCACATACCTATTTCATGTAATTCAGTGTTTAGCAACATATTAGGGTTAAAACCTTACTATAAAATAGTTTGTATTGTGAACCTTTCTTTAGGTTCAGTTTTAATGTCTTCACTTTATCTATAAATTTGATCAATTTGTTGCCACTGTTTGGCCATACTTCCTTCATGGAAGTTGTTCCTCTATGTCTTGTCTTTGTTTCGTCTTTTTGAATCATGTCATTTGGGTTGCTAGAGCTCAAGTTATGGTCAAATAACCATAACTGGTTCATTTCCTAATTCTGGATTCTTAACTAGGCAGATTTTGAAGTTCAATTTACCAATTTAATTGAACATGTTGCAATCACTTTTAGGCTTAGTGTTCTTCATAGAGTTTATTGCCCTATGTCTTATGGTCACTCAAAATTTTGGATTGCAATTTTTTAAGTTTTGTAGAATTACTTATAGCCAAATAACTGGCCTAGACTCATGTACCCTATGCCAACAGGATTCCAGTTCAGGTCAGTGGCTTTGACTCAACTTTTTGGATTCTTACATTCATAATTTGAGGAATGTATCTAAAAGAAAGTTGGAGTCCTATTTCTTAGGTTTCCAGAACAATATGGCTCATCCTAATTGGAGTTTTCTAGTGGGATGACTGAAAGACCATTCTGGGGTTAAGTGGTCACTTAGGCAATTTCCAGAATTTGCATACTAACTTGACCTAGCTAATTGACCTAGTTCTCTTGATTTATGGGTTTTGGCCAAAATACCAATATTGTAGACTTATGTCTTGTGGAAATTTTTCCATTGGTTTCATTGAATTTGGATTTTTGTAGACCAAGTTATGGCCTCTTTGCCAAAACTGATCAAGTAAGCCTATGTCTAGCAATTTCTGGGCAATATGGTTCTAGACAGTTTTGTGACCTAATTTAGGCCAATAATTTGGTTTGGTTTAAGGCATTTCTGGGCTCTGTGGTCTTCATGAAAGTTGTAGCCCTATATCTAAGCTTTCTAATGGTATAAAATTCAGGTCATTTTGGACCTGTCTAGAGGAAGTTATGGCCAAATGAATGTGTACTATTCATTTGGTCATTTTTCTGGGTTCACTATTTGGTCATTCGAATTGGGATAACAATTTGATCAAGTTATGGACAGAATTTGAGCATTGTCTCTTCATGAAAAATGAAGCATTTTAGGTCTAGTTTCATCTCCAATTGGCCTCATACCAATTGGAGCAACACAATTTTAATCATGGCCCAAAATATTCACTGGATTTTCAAAGTCTCAACCTGCATGGAAAAGTATACTTCCAAATTTCATTTCCTCCAACTCCCAAACTACAAATTGACATTCATGGCACTTCTAACATCATCAATTCATCTCAACACAATCAAATTCCAGTAATTACACAAAGTCTCCAATAATTAGGTCAAAACCTTAACTCCAATTTATCAATCACAATATACACATGCAATCACATTTCTCACATGTATAACTTCATCTACATATCTATTAACATCACTAAACACCATTTACATGCATGAAAACATTAAACTCTCATATTTTCAAAGATGCCAAAATCTAGGGTTTTAAATTACTAATCATTTTCTTCCAATTTCATGTTATACTCACTCATTTCAACCTCAATTCAATATTTAACAAGGAAAGGAAAAGAAAACTTGCACTAACCTTTAATGGCAGCTTCTCAACCTTATAAAAACTTCAAGATTTCTTCTTTTCTTAGCTGCCTATAAACTTCCCAAGGTGTGGTGACTAATTTTAGCGAAGGAACTTGTGAGATTTGTGGTGAGAATGAGAGAGATTTTAAGCTTGGAAGGTGAGCATTCATGGAGGAAAAATGGGAATAGGGTTCGACCAAGAGAGATGAAGTGAGGAAGATGATGTTGATTGGTGTTAGGTTTGTCATTTTATACCTATTTATACCCCACTAAAAATTAAATTATTAATTTTAATAATTAAAGTTTTAAATTTCTAATAATTCCCCTTATGTTCCTTTAATTATATTACATATAGTTTCATGTTTTCATGGGATTTTTAAAATTTAAATATCACTCATTTTAATGGACATTTAGGTTAAAAGTATACTCTAGGTACCAAATGACCAAAATGCCCCTCTTTGGGTTACAGTAAAACTTTTTCGGTAATACCGACTAAATCCCTGACCCGACGGTTCCTTTAATTTTATACTGTCTATTTTATTTCTATTTTTACCTGTACCAATTAACTAAATTTTTTTTGACATTTTCAATGTCATTTATACCTCAGTAAACCTTTAATTATGTCCTGAAAATTATTTCCTAGGGTTCCTCGCAGGTCTGGGAACGTCAACTACCTATGTAGTGACTTCCCGATACGGTCACCCATCGCCGTGGTTCTGGCTCCTTTAACCTAGTTATATTTCATTTCTTTTATTTTCTCTTAATTTTTTTCTTAGTCTTTATTTCATCAATTTATGTCTTCTCACCCTAGTTTAAGTGTAGTTCCAGACATTCTGGCTGTTCGAACAGACGTTAGTCATCGAAATAGTAGAATGTACGGACTACCTATGGTGAGGGTGTTACACAAATGGTAATTAGAACCTTTAATTATATGTATAACACCCCAAGCAATTATGATATGTCACTCTATGATTAAATCCTTTTATTTGATTTAAACTTTATAATTATATTACAATAATAAAAAAGAAGTATATGTGTGTATGTGTGTGCATACTATATGTTTAATTTTTAAATATTACTTGTAATATTTATAGTCAATACACACTTAACACCTTGTATAATTTATTTTAGTTAGTTTAATTAGTTTTTAAGGACTATATAATTGAAATTTGGAATGTAAATTATATAATACGCTAATGCACTTAATTATCAATACTCTCTCCCTCTCTTTATATATATATATATATATATATATATATATATATATATATATATATATATATATATATATATATATATATATATATATATGTATGTATGTATAAAGAGAGAGGGAGAGAGTATTGATTAATGTTTTCACGCTAAGTTGGTTGGATGAAATTAAGAAAAAGTATTTATCGAGACAGAGTCTGAGTGAGGAATAGTATAGAGTAATAATAATAGATAGATAGATTAGTTAGTGTTAATAGAAAGAAATAGGAGGGAGATTGTAGAGAAAGAGATAGCGAGTAATAATAATGGTCAGATAATTAGTGTCAAACTTGAAGTTTAGTCTTTTAAAATTTCAAAATTTAGAGAGAAAGAAGAAAAGAGTGAGAGAGAGATGGGTTCATATTTTTAAGTCATATAACTACCACCAAGCTATATAGCCTAATTTTCTAATTTTATTTCTTATATAAAAATTAACTTGAAGTTTCATAAAAAAAAAAATTAAATTTCTATTAAAAAATTATATTTTATAAATACACTTTTTATTTTGATTATTTCATAATTGTATATAATAATATAATATTTAATAATATATTATTTTATATTGAGAGCACATATTTAACATCTTAATTTTTATATATTGATTATATTATAATTTAAATAATATATTATTTGTAGAACAATTATAAATAAAATAAATATATTTACATTATTAATATAAATGTTTTTGTAAACAAGCCAGCTCAAGAGCTCATTACGAGTCTATTCAATGAACCTGTTCAACGAGCTAACTAGCGAGTTTGTTCAACAGCTAACTTGTGAGCTTGTAAACGAGCCGAGCTTAAACCAAATACTGTTGAGGTTAAGCTCTGCTTATTTATTAAACGCACTTAAAATTTGAACTCAAGCTTGGCTCGTTTAAAAAATGAACCAAACTGAACTAAACCGAGCTTTTATCGAGCCGAGTCTTGAGTAGCTCATGAACAACTTGGTTCGTTTACACCCCTACAAATCTCTAAAGACATCTAATGTCTCAACAATTTGAGCTAAGCAATTTGTTAATTCCTTTGGATCTCTATTTGTTTTGGTTTAGGATTGTGCTCGATCATTTTCTTGGCTTATATTTTTTAGTGGTTTAATTTATGTATCGGGCTTGTTGATTTATTTTGCCATTTTTATTGGATTGTGGATTTCGATGTGTTTGTTTATAGCTTAGGTCTTGGCACTCCAAGTGTTTGTTGTTTTGTCTCTGTATCAGGCTTGTGAGCATTTCTTTCTTTTGTGGCATATGCTTTTTTGGTCTTTCCAAAGATTTGCTTGCTTGTGAGACGATTAGCTTTTTTGGATCCCTTGTATTTTCAACCACAAGTTCGAAGCATTAATTTAGTTGCAAGAATTTCAATTGAAATTGAAGTTTGGTCCTTTAATCTAGTTAGTTATGCATGGGTTAAAGGTTCCTTAGGACATAGCTTTGCCACCAGATGATTGTGACTCTAATGCTCATAGGATTCTGTCACACCCTACTCCCCTGTAAGATGTAACATGATCCCGTAGTATACCTAATGAATTACCGTACTTCGCCTACCGATAATCCATTAAATATACTACAAGGGATTTTAAAATAATTTTCATGAAATTTAAATCATCGATTAAAATCTGGTGTTAAAAATTTTTTTTTTTAAATTTCGGCAAAGTGCCGGTTGTATTTTGAGAAAACAGTTCTTCAAAACCTGCAAAGAACACACTCCCAATATCTTTTCTCAAATACAACTTCAATAACTTCATTTGCACTCATAATTCAAATCTCAATAATCAAATCAATCTCCTCATAAAAGAAACATTTCAAACATTTCATTGATTACAAGACTCAAAATTAATATTACAAAACTATTCAGATAAATGAAATCCCAAACTTACATTTATAATAATTTACCTTTAATTACATACCAAAATAATTTACAAGAGTTTTTATACAACTACTCAAATAATTTACATATATATTATTACATGCATACATCAAAACCTATGTACATGAGTATACCTATGATATACCTGGAGTTGATCTGAATATGTCTTTAAAGAAACTTACTCACTGCTCTATACTCTTCTTACCTGCGACAGCATACAAAGCTATCACTGAGTGGTGAACTCAGTGGTGCACAACTATAATTTTAAACATAGTACAATATACATTGACAAAATTTACAGTAAATAATTTGGAAATCTGAATACTCATCAAATTCCAAAACTCAAAATATTCATTGTCAATAATGTAAATTATTTGTATAAAATGACTTTGATCACGAAATTTAATTTATCAAATCATGACTAACCATTTAAGGTAGTTCCAACAAAATCAATTATACATAAATCATAACTAAAATCACAATTCTTTACTGTTCAAAAACATTCTGTGTCTCAAAAACCATGTTGTATCTCAAAAATCATTCTTTATCTCACTAACTATGCAAGACTAATCCAAAAGGGCCATATTCGAAGTGATTCTAATTCCCTATGGTCGGGGAGGTCGAATCAGATTCTAACTCCCTATGGTCGGGGAGATCGAATCATCGTGCACAGTACATACCACAATAATGAATCTTTCGCAAGGGCCATAACGATAAAAAAAAAATAAAAAAAAATAAAAAAAACTTAGATCTAACCTCAAATCAGAGGAAAATCTAAGCCTGTGCATGTATCATGGTAATCAAAACACAACTAACTCCATTGTCTTCTCAACAAATGAGAGAGACGGATAATAACTTAGTCAAGCATCTATAGTGAGATATAAAACAATATCACAATCCTTTTAGTGAGCATAAATCACAATATAATTCGATTCAAAGTCAATTTCAATAGCCAATAATTTTTATGCTCATCACAATTCAAATCATAAATGTAACACCCACCCGGTAGCAACTCCGTACATTCTATTCGTCTTGACGGTGTCGGTCCGCATACTAGAACGTCCGAAAAAATATTTAAACTAAAGTCAGGAACCATAATTAACTCAAATATTAATAAGAAAAATTTAGTAAAAATTTTAGAAATAAAATACAACCAAGTCAAATGAGCCGGTGCCCAAGCGATGGGTAACCAGAGGGAAGTTGCGGTTCTCGCAACTAGGAGCCCTAGACCCGGGGGAAAAATTATAAAATAATTTTTGGGACTCTAGAGAAGGGTCATTGAGGTTCCTATGGCATTAGAATGCCAAGAAAATATTTAGAAAAATTTTTCAATCGGTACAGACAATTTTGGCCCGTTGAGCCAAACGGAGGGCATTTTGGTCATTTCGCCTTCAGAGGTGATTTTTGGCCGACTTGTCCAGTTAAGTAAATAATTAATATGACATAAAATATGAATAAACATTACTAGAAATTAAATTGGAAATGAGTAGTGGAGGAAAGAAAAGAAAATGAGGAAAAAGGCTTATTTATGACATCATGGTGATGTCATTAAAAGCTATAACCAATCACCTTCAAACAACCAATTCATTAACTAATAAAAGAGATAAATGAAGACCAAAAAAATAAAGAAAGAACACAGCAGCCTTCTTCCTCATGCAGCCGTAACCCTTGCCCATTCTTCCTCCCTCCATTGTTGCTCAAATTGAGCTTGAAATCTTCCAACATCCAACCATAAAATCCTAAGTCACCTTCACTAAAATTAATCTACACATCCTAAGGAAGCTCTAGGCAGCCACAAAGAGGAGAAATTATAAGGAAAATACAAGTCTAAGAAGTGCCACTTAAAGGTTAGTGCATCTATACACCTAAAACTCCTTACTTTCATGATTAAGGACTTGAATTTAGTGAGAAATTATAGTTTAAATGAATAAAAGTTGTGTGTATGGCCACCATAAATTTCGGCTGCCCTATTGAAGGAATAGAAATGGAGTGTTTTGATGGACTTGAAATGGATTAGAGGTTATGTTTAAACCATCTATACATGTGGTTAGTGAATGGGTTAGTAATTAAGGTGTGTTGTGAAAACCTATAATGGGAACTAGGGTTTTAAGGTGAAAATTGGACTTGGCATTTGAATTGATTAATGGACATTCTAGTGGTCAATTAGTGACCATTTAAGGCAAGTTAATCATAATTTGAAGTGAGTTAATGAATGGCAAAACTGAAATGGAAGGCTGCCTAAAGACAGCAGCATGGTGGCTGAGATTCCAGCCCACTTAGACAGCCATAACTTTGGCTGTGTAGGTCCAATTGGTGTTTGGCCAATTGGAAATGAAACTAGGCTTATAATGGCACATTTTTGCTGAAGAAACCATGCCCAAAAGACCAAAGCAAGAGGACCAAAAGTTGGCCCCAATCCGGATACCCTGCAACAGCACCTGCAGAAATGACCAAATGAACAGTAACTGTTCATTTGGCCATAACTCACGGTAGATATGGTCAATTGACCTGAAATTCTTACAGCAACAAGTTAAGACATAGAAAAACAACTTTTATGAAGAAACCTACCCCAAATTATGGTCAGAACCTATTCAAATATACAATCACAGTCACTATTTATGGTACTGTAGATTTGGTAATTCTGCAGTTTTGGAAATCCGGCCAGCTGTGGTTTTTGGACCATATCTAGAGCTACAAAACTCCAAATGGAGTAATTCAAAAAAATAAATTCAACTAGACAAAATAAGGAACAACTTTCATGTTTGCCATTTCTTCAAATTCCCACTGCAACAGTGCTTAATGGAACAGTAAACTTAGGCTTCAAAAACTGAAATTTCTGCCCTCTTAGATTTAAGTTGAGAAATGGAAATGGTGACCAATCCCAACAAGTTTTAAAAGCAAAATGTGGTATGTTGGGAGTGTCAAAACCAATGTACCCAATTTCTACCTAAAAGTCAATATTTTTGTTGACCAATAAGGTGAATAGTGACACCAAAAACTTGAAATTCACAAATTGAAGAATTTAAAAGTTTCAATTGCCCTAGTATACCTAGCAAGATTGGTTTGGATAGTTTGGCATGCCAATAGGGTTCAGTTAGCAGTACTGCATATGGCAATATGCCATTCTGTGATTTCATGGCTTTCAGCCATTCTGACCTTGTATTGAGATTTGGCCTTGTGCCTGATGTATTCTGACTTGTTAGCTGCTCTGCACACCGGGAGATGCATATGTGACCGATGGTGTGACGGCCCGAGGTACTTGATACCCAGTGCCAGTTTACCCATTTATCCAGTCCAGTCATCTATTGTAGGTTACTTGGGCAACCAAATGAATAAAAGTGGACAAAGTAAATGATATACAAATACCAAACAAATAAAACATATACATTAGTTACATATTTATTTCCTGCTATTTCTTTTATTTTATTATTGCACCACTAAGCATTATTGCTTAGCGCATTGCTTTTGCCACGCGTAGGTTCTGGAGATACAGATCGTGAGCCCAGTAGACCGCAGACTGGGTGAGTCCATCCTGCAGTTCTTCACAGTGTCCGTGTCACCTCAACTTCTGCAGTGCATTGGTAGGACACTAGGCGTCATTTTGGCATTCTGTAATAAATTTTGATTTTCTCATATGTAATTAAACTTGTGTAATGTATATTGATGTTCATGTAAATTATGAAAATTGTTTTTGTGAATGGAAAAGTAAATATCTATTTGTGATTTATACTTGATTATCACATGTGATGGATGATTGAGAAATGTTGTTGAGATCTTGATATTGAGACTTTGTTGATGAATTGAAGTTGGGATTGTTTGGAAAATTATTTGGAAGTGTTTTAACAGGTTCCGAAGAACTGTTTTCTCCATTTTTAGCCGGTACTCCGCCGGATTTTCTTTAAAATTTTCGGAACCTTAAATGAATAATACTTTTGATAAATGGCTTAAATAAATTATATTTCATAAATTATATTCAAAAGCATGATATAAATTAATTAAGGTATATTAGAGTGTGCCGGTACACCGTGTGGCATTACTTACTCGGGTATGCTGTACACGGGTAAGGGGTGTCACAATAAATTTGCATTTTTCCATAAAAATTACCATCACAATTCAAAACATGTTCTATCCTAATTTTCCAAAACATAATTTATTCAATCCATAACAATGCTTAATACTTGTGGAAATACCATTTCACAAAGCTAAATTCATACATACTATAACAATTTCAATAATCATTGAATTAAATCCAATGCTTGCTGAACATAATACATAAGAAAAATATGTCATTTAATCATATGAAATATTCAAAACAAAATCAGTTAAAAACTAGTTGTGTACAAACCTCTGATAACTATCTCTTGACTCTGACTCAGTGTTTCCTTTCCCTTCCCTGAGTCTTTGCTAACTGAAACACACAATTTGAAGTGTTTCAGTACTCATTTAAATTATCTCTAAGAATAAAGCTTAATAATTAACTTATTGAATTCTATTATTTTCTTGGTCAACCTAAGATGTCAACCCTCGATGCAGTCTAGGTGAATTAGGTTTTAATGTTACCAATATGTCACATTTGTAGCCTTTTAGTATTAGTACATGTTACCAAATTCATTTCTATGTATATTGCATTTTATTGCAATTTGTCGGATCCCGATATACTAATTTGACCTAGCCGGATGACCTAGTTCCCTCGGCTTTCGGGTTTCGGTCAAAACTACAAACTTGTAGATCTATGTCTTATTGCACGCGGGGCAAAATTTCAGGTCATTCTGAGTTTACTAGACCAAGTTATGGTCATTTTACTATTGCTGGTTAGAATGTACCAAAATTGGTCACTTTAGGTTATTTTAGGTCATTTTTGGTTCGGCCAGTTTTTGGACCCGAACTTGTACAAGCTTTTTGACTTGCTTATGGTCATTTCTAGGCTTTGGTGTCTTCATAAGACTTGTAGATATAGGTCTTAACTATTCATGGTCAAAATTTCAGGTCAATTGGACCTGTTTCAAGTGATTTATGGCCTAAACACTAACTGCTACCCAAATGGTAAATTTTCAAGCCTTAATTGCACTAATCCAGATTTGGTCACTTTTCAAGTTACCTTACAAGCAGAATTTTGGTAAGCTTCTTTCATGAAAGTTGGCACATTTTGTGCCTAGTTTCACCTCCAATTGGTCTCATACCAATTGGAGCCACACACTTAAGGTTCTAGGTCCGAAACATAAACTGCCCTATTGCATTTTGTTCATTACTCATCAAAGGACACTTTTAACAATTACCAAACTACACATTCATGCCAATTCTGGTTTGTACCATAACCTAAACATAATTCACAACATATTGTTGGTCATTTTGGCAGCTTACAATCACCTTCAATATGCACCATTTAGCACAGAATTTTTCAAGCTCAAATTACAACAATTCAATCACTTAACCTAGCTCATTTACATGTCCAACCTCACACCATCATACATATACCCAAGCTGCCATAACAACTATCACAATTCAACATTAATATTCCATAAACTAAACATGAAATAACATCCTTATGGTTCACTAAACCAAGCTGCCGATTCATACATTACAGTCCATTAATTTCCAAGCTTCCAATTTCAAGTACACATTCACATATACTAAGTATACATCACCCAAATTAATTCCTACACACATAAACATTTAATCAACCCTTTAATCTACCATTTGCAAGCAAGAATAAACTATCCTCAAGGAGTTTCCATGGCTGCCAAAAGTACACATCCCCCTTTAAACATCAAACCTCAAAAATCTCTCCATAATTCAAGTACCCATAACATCCTTACAAACTTTAATGAAACAATAATAAAAAACACAAACTTACCACTTTGGAAATTCTTCAAAACCTCACCAAAACTTCTTAAAATTGCTATCAAACTCTTCCTTGCAAGGTGAGGATAAACTTTAATGAAGACAAGTGTGGGAGAAGATGGCTTGATCATGGAGTTGTAATGGCTTGAAGGTGGGCGGCCATGGGAGAGGTTTGAGAGCTTTCATGCGGCTAATGGACTTTTCAAATGAAGAAGATGAATTGCAGATTTGTTAGTGGATTTTTCTATCCACTTATGATATAATATGTTGTATAATGGTCCACTAACATAGTTTAATAATAAATAATTGTTAAACTTTCCATATTCCCACATTAAGTCCCTAATTTTTGCTAATTGAATTAGGTACCACTAATTTAATTTTTCATGACATTTTACAAATATTATATCATGTATTTTTAATGGACATTTATGTCAAAAGACAACTCAGGGTGTCAAATGACCACAATGCCCCTATTCGGGTTGTATTCTCGATTTTTCGGTAACACCGGGTTTTGTTCGTTTTTCGATTTCTCACTTTTCTTTGTACTAATTAATTAATTTTTCTTTGATATTTCTAATGGCATTTATACTTCAATAGACATTTATTTAAGTCCTAAAAATATTTTTCAGGGTTACCCGCGGTCCAGGGCTAGTCAACGGTCCACGCCGCGACTTCCCGGTGCAGTCACCCATCGCTAGGGTTCTCGGCTCGCTTAACTTGGTTACATTTCTTTGCTATTATTTTTCCTTTGTTTTTCTTGTATTTTCTTTTCTTGTATTTCATTATTTTATGTCTCCTTACTCATATCGAAGTGTAGTTCTAGGCATCCTAGCTGTCCGGACAACACTGGTCACTGGAAAAGTAGAACGCACTACCGAACTTAGGGGTGATACAGATTCAGTGGTTAATGGGTGCTCTGATATTGGCTTATTCTAATTTTATCTAATTAAAAGGGGAAGCTATAATTTTTTTCATCCCTATAGCTACCATAGCGATGGAAGAAAAGGTGAAGCAAGTTGTACTGCTAAAGATAATCAATCATTATGGTCAAAGCTATCATTGGTAAGAAGAGAGAATATCTTTGACTATCCAAGTCTCATACTAGTCTTGGTTATAGGTTATTTAAGAAACTGGGAATGGCAATATTGCTAGTTGTCTTTTTCATGTTTAATCTCTCTAGAATTAATTTGACCTACTCTTTATGAAGCCTTCATCAGCTTTTTATATCTTATTCTCAGCATGGAGAGGAATATTTTAGAATCATTGTAGGCGAACTTGTGTTTGGTGCTTCTAGTGCACTAGGAATCACTTTTGGTTGTTAGCTTTATTTTGAATTACATTGCCATGTTTTATTGTGATACTTTCTATTGTAACCTTTGGTTGTTAAGTTTGTCCTTGTTACCTCCCTTCCAGGCTTTTACTAGTTCTTTTTTCTAATAAATTTCTTTTGCTTATAAAAAAAATACTAATTGTCATGATTGGATAGTGCACATAAATAGTCCTCATTAAAAGAAAAAGCAAGTTTATTCCTCTTAAGGTGATTTGGCATCTCGATCGTACCAATGCAATTCAACCTCTCTAAACTTTACTGGTAACACTTGTTCTTATCCTTACATATAGAGATGGATGAAGCTTGAAAAATCGATGGAGTTAAAATATTGTTAATAAAATATAAAGAGTTGTTGAAATAAGGACATGGACATCTAGCTGTCTAACATTTATCATAATCAATTGAAAGTGACAATTGGCCAACTAAAAACATCCAAAAGTATATTTATAGGTTTTATGTCTATGAGGATCAAGGAATATAGCTATAAATTTCTAGAAATCATAAACTTTATAACTATATGTATACCATAAGTCCAAAAAAAACCAAAAAAAAAAAGTAAATTGCAAAAAGAGCGTGGTGGCCTGACCTCCACTAGATTCAAAAGCTGGTGAAGATAAAGGTTTGCTAAAATTGAGAACACTAGAAGAACCTGAAATGTTAAAATAGAGTAGTGAGTATAAACTTAATTATTAAATAAATAAATAATAGAGGGAACATATTAAAGGGTGATTATAAAGATAAATAAATAAATAAAGGATTTGAGATCAAAATGATGAAGTTATAGCAAAGACTCTGAACACTTAATTGATGCCATTTGAAAATTGATCCTCCTAACTAAAATCCATCAACACACCATAATGACCAAAAGCAAATGAAGAGACCTTAGAGGTAGATAACTCCACTTTACCATCAATGAAAAACCACAAAACAAGACTCAATTGCAACTCAACAAGCAATGTGTCAAGCACCTACACATGACATCAAATTGCATGGTTCATTTGGAAACAAACTCTATTTAATTGACACTAAATAGAGGTGCATTTAGTATCTAAGAAAGTCCTTACAATGGCCTTGAAGCTCCAAGAAAGTTCCTCAACTCAAAGCACTAAAAGAAAAGAAAACCTATAAATAGAAAACAAACATTTAAAGTAAAACAGAGTAATAGGTTATCAAATAGGTGAATATCATCAGCTATTTATTTTGCAATATGATCAATGATGATCATCCATCACCATCAAAAACCAACCCAAGATCCTTACTGCGTTGCAATGTTAAAGCAGCTTCCTTTCTTGGTGAGGGTAATGAGGATGTTACTTCTCAATCATGATTCCATTTGTTCCTATGTGCTATTTCACTATCTGTAGCAACACAAGGCTAAGCTAAAAATTTCTTTCCTAGACTTGCACTTTCCTTTGGATCCTTTAGGATATAGGCCCCACAAATCTACTATGGTCCTCAATCTTGTTCATTGCTTTAAAACTTTTATCGAAGATAAATATATATCGCTGTTAGGACTATTATTAGATTGGGATGACTCAAGGATGGGTAGTATAGCAACCCCATAATAGCACAATTAGTTAGCATGGTACAAAGCAACACAATGTATTTTTTGGGCTGTTATGAGTCAATAATTCTAGCTCATTGAGGTCAATAGGTGGTGGTAATTCTAGAGAAGGTTGGTTATGCGCTTAACCAAATTCAAAATCACTAGTTGCAACTAATTGATTAGGAGAGCCTTTTGGGTTCTCTATACATGCTCCACTATTATGTAAGCTTATTTCCATTATTCTTGAAAATGAAGAGGAGAGGCTACACAGTTGCATGCCATTGTCCTCATCATGTAGAGGCTCATATCTCTTAGAATCGAGGGACATGTTCCCCTTATTTAAGTTTCTAGGTGTCCTTATTATTGTTTTTTTAGTTATGATAAGAAAGAAAAAAGGGTAATGGATAATTGATACAAGAGCAACTTCGCATTTGACATATTACCTAAATATATCACCATATAAGAAAAAGTTTTATTCAAAGGCACAAATGTGTTTTTTAGGATGCCCTATTGGTTATAAAGCTTTTAAATTTTACAATTATATACCCAAACCATATGCGTATCCAGAGATGTCATATTCAAAGAACACATATTTTCATATTAGTAACAACCTATTGCAGATACTTCAAATTCTTTTTCTGCCACTTCCTGCTCCTGATTTATCACATCATGAACTTCGCTCACCTTTCTCATCTCACTATCCTTCACCACATACAACATCTCATACTATAAATTCTTTTCCACCAATTCAAACATCCTTTTTAGTCCATTTCAGTCAGAATTTATTTACCTATATCTCAACCACAAAGTGAATCTTTTCAACTTGAAACTAATCCATCTCAGCCTAGGAGAAGCACCGAACCTACATCTAAACTAGGATGGCTAATAGATTTTGTGGCAACCATCTAATTTGAAAACCCTTCAAATCACTTTGCTGCAAGTACTTCCATAAGTTAATCAGGTTCAACAAATACATCAGGTATCTCTATCCCTTCTTTTACCTTACAAAGTCCCATTTTTAGTCCCAATACATGTCATTTGTAGCTAATGTGTTAGTTATTCATGAACCAACTTTTTATTATCACGCTAAGAGAGATGAAAAGTGGTTTAAAGCCACAAATAAAGAACTTATAGTAGTGGAAGCCAATGGCACATGGATTTTAGCTTGTTTACTTGTAAGGAAGAAAGCAACAAATTCAAAATGGGCATATAGGGTGAAATGTAATCCAAATGGGACAATAGAAAGGTATAAAGCTAGGTTATTGGCTAAGGGTTATAACTAATTGTTTGGCCTAGATTACATTGCAAGTTTCTCTCTTGTTACTAAAACAATATTAGTCAAATTATTTTTAGCTATTGCAGTATCAAAACTACTAGATTTATGACTCAAAATTCTAGTTGATTTGGAAGACCTTTTCCTAATTTGAGTAGAATAAATATTCCTCAATAAGATGGAGATATATTTCTTATATAGGGTAGAACTCCTATATTAGTGCTATTCTTAAATTGAGTGGGACTCCTAATTAGTTTAGGATTGAGGGGATTAACTCTATAAATAGGAGTATTGTGGAACGATTATTTGGCTTAGCCCATGAAGAGTGACTTTGCCCATTGAAGAAAGTGGCTTTCAGCTCATAGAGTGGGATTGCCACTCATTGTAAAAGGGGGCTTTGCCAAATGATGAGGATTTGGCTATGCCCATTGATGAGAGGAACTTGCCCATTGCAATCCCATGGAGGAAAATATGCTTCAGCCTAAGGTGGAGAAAGGACATAGAATTCAATAGAAAGAAATTCTTATCTATTGGTGAAAGGGCTCTCCGTGTAGTTGAAGACACCATTTATGGTGTAGTAGTTAAAGTACTAAATATATTAGGTTATGTATATAGGAGACTGAGAGGACTAACTAATGTATTTATTATGAGATGTAGTGAGAGTTTTCTTTAGTATAATTTGGTTAATGGGTAGTATAACTTAGAGCTCATAATTGAATGATTTATTTAAAGATAGTAGAAGATGGCATACTCATGGATGTAGCCCTATATGAAGAGGGTAAACCAGATAAATATTAATGTTTTGTGTGTTTACTTTATTTCTTTATAGTTTATATACTTCCATAATGCACAACAATTGGTATAAGATCATGGGATGATCTTAGTGAGTTTGATTGAAGGTAGAGCTCCTGCAACATGTAGAAGTCATACACGTAACATAGAAAATTCAAGCTTACAGTAGTGGAAAGTTAAAATTAAGGTGGAGCTCTTGATGCAAAATCAAGATAGTTGATGACATGAAGATTTTTTTTTTTTTTTTTTTGAAGAAAAATGCAACTTACACCTAAAATGAAGATTGAAAAGATTGATGATTTGAAGGGTTCATGCTCAAGCATAGAGATTTAATGATTGAAGACACCTAAGAATTTGAAGTATGTAATGGTTGATGGATTTTATGTCAAGGTAAAGATTGTTAGATTTATAACCCAAAATCCTAGTTGATTTGAAAGATATTTTTCTAATTTGAGTGGGAGAAATATTCCTCAATAGGTTGGAAGTATATTTCCTATATAGAGTAGAAGTCTTATTTTAGTGGTATTCCTAAATTGAGTAAAACTCCTAATTAGATTAGAATTGAGGGGATTAAAACTATAAATAAGAGTGTTGTGGAAAAATTATTTAGCTTAGCTCATAAAGAGTGGCTTTATCCATTAAAGAAAGTGGTTTTCAGCTCATGGAGTGGGGTTGTGGCCTATTATAGAGGGGGGCTTTACCAATTACTAAGATTTGGCTATGCCCATTGATGAGGGGCTTTTGCCCATTATAGTCCCATGGAGAGAAAAGGGCTTTGTCCTAAGGTGAAAAAAGGACGTAGAATTCAAAAGGAATTCATTCTTGTCCATTGTTGAAAGGGCTCCCCATGTAGTTAAAGACACCATTTGTGGTGTAGTAGTTAAAATAGTAAATATATTAGGTTATGTCTAGAGGAGACTGAGGGACTAACTAATGTATTTCCTATGAGATGTAATGAGAGTTTTCTTTGGTGTAATTAGGTTAATAGATTGTATAGCTTAGAGCTTGTAATTGATTGATTTGTTTAAAGATAGTGGAAGATGGCATGCCCATGGATGTAGATCTATGTGAAGAGGGTAAACTACATAAATATTGGTATTTTGTATGTTTGCATTATTTCTTTGTAGTTTACATGCTTTCTCGGTGTATAACAAAAACAATAGCTATCCATCAAATTAATTGCTATAAATAATGCTTATCTACTTGGTCATATAGATGAAGAGCTCTAAATGACACCTATAGAGGGCTATCACAAAACAAAACAAGAGTATGCAAGTTTATCAAATCCTTAATGGTTTGAAATAAGCTGAAAGAAAATGGAATAAGGAGCTCACTTCTAAGTTACATCAGTGCGGGTTCAAGCAATCTATGCATGATAATTACTTATTTACAAAGGGCTCAAATGATTCTTTTCTTGCTTTGTTAGTGCATGCAGATGACCTATTAATTACAGGTCCAAACAAAAGGGATATAATTTAGGATAAGACTTTTTGTAATACCTGTCATTTTTCGATGTCAGAATATCTGTTACTAACAGAATATCCTGGTGAAAATTAAAACTTTACTAACAAGAGAGTGGTAGTAAGATGTAAAAATATGTTTATGTATGTGTGTTTGAAGTATTCAAAATGCTTTTAAGAAAATGAAAATGTCTTAATGGTTTTGATCAAAGAAAAGTTTTTAAGTGCGTGTTTGGGTAGAAGGAACTTTAGCAGCCGAAGTCCCTTTTTCGACTTAAATCCCTTTTTGGACAGAATGGACTCTGGAAGATGTAATTGAGGTTTCTGTTAGCCAAAAGTCTCTCGACCTTAAGGGTATAAAAGATACCAAAGCCTATTTTACTATAAAAAAACAATTGAGTTTTTCTCTTCTTGTAACACCCTAGGCAAATCCCACATCGGCAAAACACCGGAGAGATGCTGGGTTTATAAGTTGGTGGTTCGTAACCCCTATTGACGTGTTTTAAAACCGTGAGGGCTTCGGCCCAGAGCGGACAATATCACTAGTGGGCCGGGCCATTACATTTGTGGTATCAGAGCCGCTCCGCATGCAACCTTGAACGATGGTGGGGCAAACCTCAGCGAGGACGCTGAGTCCCATAAGGGGGGTGGATTGTAACACCCTAGGCAAATCCCACATCGGCAAAACACGGGAGAGATGCTGGGTTTATAAGTTGGTGGTTCGTAACCCCTATTGACGCGTTTTAAAACCGTGAGGGCTTCGGCCCAGAGCGGATAATATCACTAGTGGGCCAGGCCATTACACTTCTTCCCTCTCTCTCAACTATTAGGGCATACAAGAAGCTATTTGAAGAGATTTTCTTAGGTTTTTTAAGATCTAGAGGTGGATTCTTTCATTTAGAAGTTTGGGAGAGTAGATTCAAACTTTAGGGCTTTGATTCTCTCACTTTCAAGCTCTAAGAAAAGAGGTAACTTCCTTTTCTTCTTGATCTAATAGGTAAATCTAAGAAAGTTGAGGAGGGATTAGGTTTCTATAAATTCAATTTCTTTTAAAGTTGTTTTTAAGATGAGTTTAGGAAGTTATACATGTTAGGTTTAAGGTTTTGTGATGTATGTTGAAA
This sequence comes from Hevea brasiliensis, assembly GCF_030052815.1. Lineage (NCBI taxonomy): Eukaryota > Viridiplantae > Streptophyta > Magnoliopsida > Malpighiales > Euphorbiaceae > Hevea > Hevea brasiliensis. The sequence goes on from NC_079502.1 coordinate 211,897, forward strand.
TTACATGTTTTTATTGTTAGATTAGTGATGTTTAAATATTTTAGGCCTTAAAACCTTGATGGATTTGAAGAAATCCTTGAATATGCTATGTTGAGTTTGGGAAAAACCTAGGACTTGAGTTTTTTATTAATGTATGTCAGTATTAATCATGTTTTCAAGTTGTTTAGGCCCTAAAGATGTGTATATGTGGTTGGTTTGTGTTTTTGAACTTTGAGATGAGTTTTGAGGTTTATGGGAGAAGGATTATGTAGGTTTTCGACTTGGGAATTCTAGAAATTCCCAGGTTTGGCTATCAAAAACCATTGTTCAGTAGTGAAAGCATGCAGTTTCCCAAAAAAACTAGAAAATTTCCAGGATCAGTAGACGAAGTCCTAGACTTCGGTAGCCGCAGTGGCTACCGCCCAAAATGGGCACCCGTTGTTCCAAGGTTTGCCAGCCAAAGCCCCAAACTCTAGCAACCGAAGTTGATTCTGCCCACTTTATTTCTCCTTCGATTTCAAGGTTTCAAAACCTAATTTCATGATTCCTAAGGGCCTAAAATAAGATGATTAATATATGTATAGAGTTTTAGATCCTTGTATAACTCTCTAGGGTCTGACTTTATAGGATCGAGCTTGAGGGACTCGGAAGGTTAAGGATCCAAGGATAGCTACCATCGGAGTTAGGTGATTGATAAGCCACAAGAGGTGAGTAATTCTAACCTTGATAAATGTAAACCTTTTAAATTTAAATTATGATCATCCTCATGCATCATGTCATATTTATTTAGGGTTTATGTATCTAGAACACGAATATGTTATATAATTGCATAATTATTACTAAAGCATGATGGATTATGGATGACCCACTTACTCCCCCCATGTATATGATCATGTTATGTTATGTATGTTATGGATTCATAAAGTCTAAGAGGAGACTTTTACGATGCCTCTTGGTGCATGACGTATGTCATGTTATAAGTGAAAGTCCTAAGGAATCTCTGCATGAGCCGGGCACATTAGATATCTATATATTAAGTGAAAGTCCTGAGGAGCCTCTATATAAGCCAAGCAAATTAGATTTGGGGAGTCATTGGTGACAAGTCTATCTTATGTGAAATGTTTATAATGTGAAACTCATATGGATGATGCATTGCATATGTAGAAAATGAAATGTTTTGGTTAGTTCACTCATTGAGCTTGTGTAAGCTTACCCCTTTCCCCTAACCCTAGGTGCAGGAGTGTAGGAATAGAAGTGTGCTTTGGGAGCTTGAGCATCAGGAGTAACTATAGAATGTTTTAGTTATGTTGTGTGATTAGTGGACATGTAATATGTAAAGGAATAGTTACTATGTTAGTATCCAAGTTTTGATAAATATTTTATTATATATATAAGTGAAGTAATTATATATGTCTAAAATCTAAGCTAATTCCTCATGTAAGATGTATGATCTAATTACACTTTAGTGATTTCACGTATGTAAGGGTTTAAATTTTGAGTCATTTTATATTAAGTTATGAATGAGAAAACTAAAGTATAATGGTTTAGAGTATGCTTGAATTGTCAGATACAAGAATATGTTCATGTATAACAGGTCTTTAGGCTTACTACGGGTTCTGGCAGCTTTAAGCTGACTCAATCCCTAGAGCTAGTAACGACCCCTAGTCTAGTCCATTACACTTTCCTGCATGAAGCTTATACAATAAAAGACCTAGGGTATGCAAAATATTTTTTAGGAGTGGAACTGTCAAGATTAAATGCTGATTTGTTCCTTAGTCAAAGGAAATATATATTGGATATCTTAATGCAAACCCTACAGACTATCCTATGAGCAAAAGTGTTAAGTTAGATACTAATATAGGTGATCCACTTCTAGTATAAGAGAAATACAAAAGAGTGGTGGGAAAACTCTTGTATCTGAACCTTACTAGGCTATATTTCACTTATGTAGTACACATTGAGTCAGTTCCTTCAAATACTAAGAAAACCTCACTGGCAGGCTATGGTCATTTACTTAAATACTTAAAAGGATCACTTGCAAAAGGCTTATTCTTCTCATCTCAAAATGACTACTCCTTTCAAGCCTTTTATATTGCTGATTGGGCAACATGTCCTATCACTTGAAAATCCTTAATAGGATACTGTATTTTCATTGGACTTGCTCTCATTTCATGGAATTAAAGAAATAGTCAACCATCAATAAATCCTCAACTGAAGCATAGTACAAAAGCATGGCTTCAACAGTTCATGAGTTACAATGGATCCATTATCTTTTCAATGATTTCAAGCTCCATATTCCTTTGCCTATATAACTTAAGTGTGACAACAAAGCAGCAGTCCATATCTCAGAAAATCATGTTTTCTATGAAAGGAGAAAACACCTAGACATTGACTGTCATGTGGTTAGATAGCAAGTTCCTAAAGGATTCATTCAAACCATACATGTCTCAGCTAAATTCTAACTTGCTTATGTGTTTACAAAGCCATTAACTTCCCACCTCTTCCTTTATTTCTTATCCAAGATGGGCAATGGCAGATGCAAGCACAATAAAAGAGGAGTCAATTGACCCTCTTTCTTTTAGGATTACCTTTATATGTATATATATTTATTTATGTTGACCCTTCATAAATTGAGTATTAAACCCTCTTTCTTAATGAAACATACTATGATTTTAGCTAATATGTCATCTATTAATTATTTGGGTGTATATATCCGAGTGTAGTAAAGACTTAATCTTTTACTAATAGGAAGTCAATTGAACCCGAAAATTTTCTTTTATTGATTCACCTCTAAAAATGGGATTGGTTAATCTCAACCCATCTCCATCTTAAGGGGGATGAAAAATATTAATTTATGACAGGAAAGTAGTTAGTCTGTTAGTTGAGCTGGAAAGGGAAGTAGTTAGTTTGTTAGCTAAGCTGACAATGGGTTGTTAAGCAGTTAGAGAAGTAGTTTTTGAGTTGCTTTTTTTTTAATATAATCTTTGTAGCAAACTCATGTAAATACATGTCATCTAGAACTACCTTGAGCTAATTTGCTTTTAAATAGGGGTCAAGCTACCTTAAGCTTTGGGGAGGCCTCGACCCCTCGAAGTTTTTAAAATTAAAAATTTACCCTTAAAGTTTAGTATATTATTTTTAAAAATTACTGTTTGTCCCTCTTAAAATTTTTAAATTTAAAATTTTATTTATACACTTTAGTGTATCTTTTAAAAAGAAAAAAAAATTATTATTTGCCTGTTTAGTATTTTTATTTTTATTTTGACCATTGCATTTTTATATAAATTTCATTTATATTTTTTATATTATTTAATTTTGATATCTTAATTATTTATATTTATATTTTTATCAAGATTTCATTTATTTATTTTAGTATTTATTTTTTACTCAAAGATAAATTTCTAACTCCACCCCTGCTTTATTTTAAATGCAGTTGGATCACTTTGTGGAATTCTCTTCTTGATCTCTTTATTTGTGTGTCTTAATTTCATGTTTATGCTATATATACGGAGATCTCTCAAACGCAGAGGTGGCACCAGGGGGCAAGGTGAGCCTTGGCCCCCTAAATATTTTCATAAATTTTTTAATAGGTGTATTGAAAATTAATTATTTTAATTAGTCTCAAAATTTTCTATTGGCCCCTCTAAATATTTATAAAAAAATCTTCAATAAGTGAATGAATTTTAATTTTTTATTAGTTGGCCTCTCAAATTTTCTATTAGTCCCCAATCATTTATAATTTATTTATTATGATTTAACTTCAAGCATCAAATTACTTTGTTGTCATTAAATGAGTACAAAAATTCAATTAAAAATTAATTATTCAAACATTTTATATTTACAAATTATATTTTGTTATTTAAAAATTAAACACAAGTCAATGCAATAATAGTTTTTCTATCATATAATCTCAAATCACATGAGACTTTTTCAATTTATATTTTTGTTCTCCCTCTTCCATGGGTATAATATAAAAATTTTCTTGGTCTTACCTCTCATTTAGCTTTATATCATTTATATCAGTCAAATTTAAAAATTACTTTGTGTATATCTGTACAAGTAGAAAAAAAAAATAGTTGTATTAACTCTTTTGTAAATTTTAGATTGATTACAATAAATATACATTTATTTCTGTTTCATAAATTTACTTTATTGTTTTATTAATCTATAATTTTTTTAATCTCTTGAATTTTAATGATTATTAGTTTTTTATTCTTATATTATTATGCCATATATTCTAGCCTTTAAATGTTTATATTTATTTTTTAGTTTTTGGATCTATAAATTTTATGCAAGGATTTAGCATAATAATTTGATATTGACTAATTTTTTATGATTTTATTAATACTATTTAATTTATAATTATTCTTCTATTAATAATAAATCACATTTATTATTTCTTCCAAATAAAAAATATTATAAATATATTTTTATGAATATTTAATTAATTAATAATATAAAATAGATATTATATTTTTTTAATTAATTCAATTATAATCAATAACCAATCGAATATTTTTAATTTTGATTAAATTGGATTTTTCTCCATTTCAGTTTATTTTGGTTAGCATTTTAGAATTAATAAAAAAATTTAGTTCCGTTAATCAAATATACAACCTTAGTTAGGCCCCCAACAAAAATTTTCAAGTTTCGCCTCTGCTTAATCGAAAACCTGAACCACAACCTCAAGCATCTCTGAGGAAAGGCAATTCAATGGCAGCTCCCTTGTGAAGAACGGGTTTAATAATCGGAGGATTTTTTTTTTTTTTTGGATTTTTCTGAACTTGTTTCTCTCCTACCTGGCTGTGGTTTTAAGGATTGCGACACGTGCCTGATGTCTTGGAGTTCAAGGATTGAGTTATGGCTTGGTTTCTCTAGTCTGATTTCTTAATTGGAAGTTTAATTTTAGAGCCTCGTCTCTGCTTTGCTGCTCTTCTTTGTGACTTGTGTTTAGTAATTTGGCATTTCATGTTTGATTTTCGGAATCTATGCTTCTGGTGCTAGCTTTGGTTTGCTGCCCAAGTCGTGCTTGTTGCCTCAGCCTGCTAAGCGCCTCTGCTTTATTACTGCTTTGTTTTGTGTTTATTTTGTATACAGCTGTTATGGTTTTGTTTTCATGGCGTTTTGTATCTCTGTCAGTTTTTTTCTACCTAACATAAATCACCCTACGTCGATTTCTGTGGGGAGGCCTATCAATCGAGTCTTAATTGAGTGGCCTATACTAAATTGTTTTGATACTTTTACAATAAAAATTTCAATTCTCTTCCCTTTCTTGTAAGTCAAAATGAACAAAATCATATGCCCATGGGTCATGGCAACTTGGTCCAGTTTTTTTTTTTTATATATATATATATATAAGGCAAAATTTTATTATATAAAATTTTTAACCAAATTAATCAGTTTTTTTTTTTAACCATGCAATTATTGTTGGAAATATTGAAAAAGCCAATAGGATGGAAGCGGAGGCTATTTGATGCTAACAGGCAAACCCAATTACACCCAAAAGCTACTCGATGCCAACAAGAGCCTTAAGATGTCTTTTCATTGTTGTAGAATAATTATAGTTATAAATGTTGTTAAGATATAAAACTGTTTTTAAAACTCCCATCAATAAGCTTAAACTTGTAAATTGAGAGATTTCTTATTATGGTATCAGATTTTTTAGACCAAAAGGTCATCCAACTCTCATTTATTAATTAAATATTTCAATATAAGGTGAACATGTTTAGATTAAGGCTTCAAGAATAGTTTATATCTCTAACATAAATCATCTAAGAATTAGAGGGAAAATAGTAGAAGGCAACAACTAATAGCATCCCAAAAAAACCATACAGTGAAAAAACGATAGGGCAAATTATTACATACACCCGATATACTAAAAAATAATACATTAGGTACTCACAAAAAATTAATTACTTCTTCAATTTAGGAGAATGGGTCCACCTCTTTGTGTGTGAGAGTGCACATGTACGGAAAGCACACAAGAATTTGCGCTGAACTAATACCTAAATGAAGCTACTGCAATTGATATTCCCAGAATTACTCTCTCCAATTTCTTTGAGGGTTTCCCAAATCATTTCCTTCCCAGTAAAAATGTATTTCAGATGTATAAAGATGCAGTCCAAAGTTTCAATTCCTCTTACGATATTTGTAAACTGTCAATATAATTGAGCTTTGAAATCTGCACCAAAGATTTCTCTTATGCTAAAAGCCATCTGCGATGAAATTGTTTCATAATATACTACAAAAAACAGGCCGGGTTCAGTGATAGATTAAAGGATTGTCGCTAAATTTGTGGCAAAAATATAGGTTAGTGACGGTTGAACGACAGATCCATCCCTAATTGACCACTGAAACTCATTAGCGACGAGGTTTTCGACGACAACCATAATTCATCGCTAATCTGTAACTAATTGCAAAATTTGACTTTCGGCGACGGATTTTATCCTGTTGCTGAAACCTTCATCGCTAAAGTATTATGATGGGTTATTGAAGTATCAGCGACGAATCAGTTGCTAATTCATCACTAATTAATATTTTTACGATATAATTTTGATCATCGTTAAATTTGTCTCTAATACTTGTGTTTCATTATTATTATTATTATTATTATTATTTCACAACCTTCACCAAATATATCATGCTTAGAATTCGAGAATTTAAACTTCGACTATATTTGATAATATGCAATATACACTCTATTGCATTTTACTGAATGTAGTCTTACCATATTCATTCTTTTGACCTCCCTCTAATACTTGTACTAATTGTATCATGTAACACCCTTTAAAAAAAAAAAATCTTTTGACGGGTCCAAGAAAAAAAAAAAAAAAAAGAGAAAGAGAGGGACACGGGAAAATAGAGAGCTACGGTGCTGCATGCACTTTTATTTGATAGAAAATTTAAAATATGAGATTTGAATTTATTAAAATTATAGATTTTTTTAAATGATTAAAGTTATAAATGTGGAGAATATTTTATTTGAGAGTGTAAATATAAAATAATTTATAAAATTGTGTTATTTAAAATTCATGTAAAATTTTATAATAAGTAAAATGGTGTTACTTAAAAATGATATTTGGTTTAACATTTTGGAATAGTTGATAGCTATTTCGCATCCAATAGTTACGTGTTAGGTAAAATTTATGAATATGTTACTGCTGATAGTTGATTCTGATATCAATCAACTGTTGATTCTAGTATTGATCAACTACTGATTCCTTCAGCCTTGTTTTTAGAATTTTTTCTTATCAGCTAATAGTTATTTTATTTTATTTTTTTATATAGACTCTATTCCTCTTTTAAATTTTATTAATTATAAATTTTTCAAATAACCTTTTTACATCACTAATTTATTTAAAATTATAAAAAAAGATAAATATAAAAATTATAATTAAATTAATCGTAATGTTCATTCTTATAAATATGAATATACATAAAAAAATTAATTTTACTTTTTAAAGATTATATATTTTTCATTTATGCATTTATTAGTCATTTTGTATATAATAATAATAGTTAAATATAGTTTTATCAAACGTTTAAAATATATATATATCAATTATCAGATATTAACTATATATCGGCTATAACTAAAGCTAAATTAAACAAGCCCAAAATCTATAATTCATTAATAATTTATATTAAAATTTAATTTAAATATTTTATTTTAAAATTTGATATTTAAACATAGCAATAAAGAATTAAAATTCATAAATAATGGTGAAATATAATAATAATAGTTAAATATAATTTTACCAAATGTTTAAAATATATGTATCAGCTATAAGATATTAACTGTATATCGACTATAACTAAAGCTAAATTAAACAAGCCCAAAATCTATAATTCAATAATAATTTATATTAAAATTTAATTCAAATATTTTATTTTAAAATTTGATATTTAAACATAACAATAAAGAATTAAAATTCATAAATAATGGTGAAATATAATAATAATAGTTAAATATAATTTTACCAAATGTTTAAAATATATGTATCAGCTATAAGATATTAACTGTATATCGACTACAACTAAAGCTAAATTAAACAAGCCCAAAATCTATAATTCATTAATAATTTATATTAAAATTTAATTCAAATATTTTATTTTAAAATTTGATATTTAAACATAGCAATAAAGAATTAAAATTCATTAATAATGGTGAAATGAGTTTTAAAATAGAATGTTATTTGGGCTATCAATTTATATTTTTTTTATTTTGATATTAACGGGTATTTTTCTCATAGTTAATTTTAGTTTATTGATAAACATAACCGCCTTTAACTTTGAAAAATCGATAAAGTGACTCATTTTTCTCTTCCATCTTTCTCACTATTTCTCGTTACCAATGAATTTCTCGTTAGTAGCTATCCTACTATCAATTTTTTTTTTTTAATTTTTTGTTATTTTTATTATTTTCTTTAATAAATTTTTATATTTGTATTCATTTGGAGTAAAGTTTATTCTGTGAGATTTGCGTCCATTATATATGAAACGATTTGAAGTTCTCTCCTGAATATTAGAATCTTACTCCACCTTACGGGGATCGTATTTTTCCTCATTAGTAGGGTTTTATTCATTTTTCACTGCATTTCATGGACTCTTTGACAGTCTAAAATAGGGTTAATTGTTAAATTAACCTAAAAAAAATTCTAAAGTTTGGCAATTTTTATAATTAAATCCTGAAACTTATATAATTGTCAATTAAATTCTCACGTTTAATTCATATCTCAAATTGATTCGACCGTTCAAAAAACTGTTAATATGCTTCACAGATTTCTACGTCAACTACCATATTATTATTGAAAAAGCTACAACATAAATCCCAAATTTATGTTAATTGCCAAAAAAAAATCATAAAATTCACCAATTTTCACAATTAAACTCTAAAATTTATATAATTATCAATTAAACTCTCACGTTTTATTAATGTTTCAAATTGATCTGACCTTTAATAAATTATTATTATACTTTAACAAATCAAAAATTACAATCTAAATTTTTTCTGCAAATATAATTATCCTATTCTATTTTAATCAACATACACATTCAAACTAACATTAACAAAACTTGTTCACTTTTATTATATATATGCATAATAACATGATACAACCTTAAAAACGGAGCAAAATAAAACAAAATTAAATTCTTCATTTTCTACACAATCAACTCTCTTTTTAAATAAACTACTTCATCCTTTAAAAAAAAAAAATTTGGCCTTCATCAATACTTCAACTCTGCTTAACATATAATTAATCAGGGTATTATTTTGATTACACTTTTCATTAAACTGCAACCATTTTTCAGTAATTTTATTGTAAATCTCATTCAATTTTATAATTTTTTTCAGCCTCGGTTCTGGTCGGTGACACCCCTTTGGATCAGTCACAATGTGACATTCCGGTCCCTAGAGATCGCCCAAATGATGTATTTTGTTTTCAATGTAATCCGATCTCTAGAGATCACAGAAATGATGTAATCCAATTTTAATGTAATCCGATCCCTAGAGATCGCCCAAATGATATAATCCGATCTTTTGAAAATAAAGACTTTATTTTGTCGATTATCATCTTATTATTATTGCATTGATTATTTTCCGATCTCTAATGTGATTATCCGATCTGGTTCTTTACCTGAATGACACTTATCCGATCTGCAATTCAAAATATCCCTTTTAATCAGTCGATCCTTACCTAGCCGATCTCTTTGTGAGGTATCTAGAATATTCTTGGGAAATGTCAGAAACAGCTGGCGAATCCCGTTAACCGATGCGCCGCCTAGGACAGAGTGAGCATTAAATGCTCGGATGAGTATAAATAGAGGAGGGGCCAGCCATTCGCTCTCTTATGTCATTTTCAGTCTCTCGCGAACAACCCCGAAATCCTCTCATTTTCTCAAGTTCCTCCGACACCGATCAGACTCCGGTAAGGGCTTTGATCTTTCTTTTAGTTTAAAATCTTTATTTCCTTTGAAAATAAAGGTGCGAAGGTCGAGAGCTACGAGCCCTCCTTCTATTCAGTTTCATGGTCGTCCGATGAGGTAGAGGTAGTCGGGCCAAGCGCGACTGAACCTCCTAGGGTCTCCGTTCCACCGGGACAAGCGACATTATCAAGGCATGCACCTTCTTCAGGAGAGAGAACCTCCTCGACGAGCCGCCATCGGTCCTTCAAGAAACCGACCGCAAATGCTCACCAAGAATACAACATTCGGCCTGAATCGTACGAGAAAATTAAATTCCACGGCGATCTTCGTGCAGATCACTTCTTCTAAGAACACTATATGATAATGTTCTAAGAAGAACAATTAAAGGCAGGTCTTCGGTTCCTCCGACGACTTCTTCAAAGAGGTCTTAAAATTTCACCGAGTGTGCATTGCCCAAATTCACCCTAACTCGTGGCGGATCTTAGTAGCCTTCCGAGGCCCGTGCCGAGCTAAGGGAATCACCCTACGGCTAAGGTGTTCGCCGAATCAAGCAGGCTAACTCAAAAGGACGACGAGCACTGGTTCTTTCAGCGAAGCCTCATTGTGGGCTCTTACCGATCCGCCTCCTCCCTTAAGAATTAGAAGAACTGCTTCTTCATTCTGAGGAGCAAAAATCCGAACTGCTTTGAGGGCTTCCCCCGTAGCTGGTGGCACCAGGGGTCTTTGATTCCGAAGCATCTCGCTCTGAATAGGGAAGAGGGAGCCGTGGTGATGGAACTGAAAGATCAAGCGGCTAGGGAGAAGTTCTCCTGTTTAGATGCGGTGACTGCCGAGCTGCATCATTAGACTATGCAGCTGATCACCGGCCAAGATCGCAAGCTTTCGCTCTCTGACCTCGGCATTGGTACTTTCTACATCTTAGATCTCAGGACCTTAGCGATCTCACTGACCACTTCTTTGTGCAGGTATGGCGGGTGGTGAGGGTTCCAAGAAGCGGAAGAAAGAAAGAGAGATTTCCCGGAAGATAAAAGAGATGAAGCGTTCGGAACTGCTTCAAACACCCGGCCATGAACCTGGGGAGATACAAAGAGGCCCGCCTCGACCTTCGGGACCGCCGATCGCAGAAGCTGTCCGATCTCCTCCTCGACGAGAAGAGCCGCCTCCACTTCCTCCAGTTGCTCCAAGCACAGAAGGGGGTCCTTCTCAACCTTCGCGAGGCCCTCCTCGTGGCGCTCAAGTGCCGATCGCTCGAGAAGAACCTGACTGTCGGGAGAACCTGTGTTTTGCCAAAGTCTTGGGGTCTTCCATCTGCCTTCGGGAGGATCGGGACCGACTGTCTCCGGACAATCTCGATGACATTCTGACCCGATCCATGAGTCTGAATGTAGAGTGCCTGGTGAACCAGCACATAGTCCGGGAAAAGGCTCACCGCCTGGGTAAGGAGGTCGAGAAGAAGAGTCAAGAAGTGGCATCCCTCCGATCCCAACTCTCATCCGCTCAGGATTACATATCTCAAATTGAGGGGCGTATGAAGTACTATGAGGATAAGCTGGCCGAACAGGTTCATGTTCTGGCTGAAAAGGATCATGCTCTTGGAGAAGTCCAGGCGCTCCGGGCCAACGAAGCTGCTCGGGTCGCTCACCTTACTGAGGAGCTTAAGGCAAAAGATGAAGAGATGGTGACAGGTATAGCCGGTGCTTATGTGAATGCTCACAAGGATCTTTTGGCCGAGCTCCAGAAGCGTTACCCAGAGGAGGACTTCTCTTGGATGGCCGACCTGGCTCCCGGAGGCGAGGGTGAGGATAGTGAGGAGGAGGCTGAGGGTGAGGGAGAAGACGGACAAAATGTAGATCAGGCTGGGGGTGATCCTCCAGCTGAATAACTTGTACAAATTTTGAAATGAAATGAAATGTCGATGAATGGTTGTGATCGGAACATTTCTAAATTATTAAACACTTGATTGTTTGAGTATCTTGAAAGAACTGAAAGTGATTATCAACCCAAGTGTGAGAGATCGGAAGACATAATGAGCATAAGATCAGTAGAGAACCAACGCTAAACGGAACTTGATTAAAATTAGAAATTTGGCTTGAACATTTAAGATCGGAATCATCCTTAAACCGGAACGGAACCTTTGATTATTCTTAAACTTTTGAAAGGGAGATCGGCAATAAAACTGGTAAGAAAAGATCTAGTGTCAGTTCATTTCGTTTGTCAACAGAGATCAGGAATATACTTGACTGGTCAGGAGATTCGACAATGGGTTTGAGAGATCGGTGAGTGATTTAATAGACCGGTAAGGCCTTGACTGATGTGAGGACTTAGCATTGATTCAATTCCTTGTGAGGAGAGATCGGAAATGTGGTTATCTAGCACAAAGAGATTTAGTACTGGGGATCGGTTTCAGAGTTTATTAATTCTGGGGATCGGCCAAAATATGGTGTCGACAATGGCAAATACAAAAATTTCTTTGTGAAGGCTTCATCTTCTTCGTTACTAAATATTATTTGCTTCTATTATAATCAAAATGGTCATATGGTTAGTCATTGTCCCATAAGGAAAGGTTCCTTAAAGGTGAAAAAGATATGGGTACCTAAAGGAACAGTTTCTAATGTCTCTAAGGACCCAAATTTGCTTGGGTACCTAAGAAATAGTCAACTAATTTCAGGTATGCCTTCGAAGTAGGATACTAGAGAGGCAACATATTTATCAGAGGCTTGAGAATAGAATGGATTAATGCAATTTAAAAAAAAAAAAGTTGTTTCTCTATTGGAGAACCACAAAATTTCTATGAGAAAGCTTAATGTAAATTACTGGAAAAAAATAAAAATAAAAGTAATAAGAATAAAAAAATTCGTAAATGATTTTCTAGAATTAGAATTGAGCTCAAGCTCCAATAGCATTACATTTTAAAGTCATTAACAATGCACATTAGTAGAGAATTGAGAGTTACGTGGACCTGATCCTCCATTTTGTAATCAAGGTACATAGGCAGTCTTCGGGTGCAGTCCAAAGTAGGTTAATTTTAATTTTCTTTATTTTCAAAGTTTCCTTTCTATTTCTTTAAATTTTGGATCTGGAATAATATTTATGAATTTAACATGTTAGTTATTTATGTATTTTAAGAGAGTTAAGATATTGTAATATAAATTAAATACATTTTCCATGTTAGTTATATAATTTGAAATAGGTGGATTGGTTGTGACAATGATGGGTGAACTCTCCTGTTTCTTTGGATTACAAATTAAGCAACACAGTGATGGTATCTTCATTAATCAATCCAAGTACATTAAAGATATGCTAAAGAAATTCAAGATCAATGATTTGAAGAGTATTGGAACTCCTATGAGCTCCACCATCAAGTTGGAAAAGGATGAAAAAGGCAAAGATGTTGATCAAAAGCTATATAGAGGTATGATTGGCTCACTTTTGTATTTAACTGCATCTAGGCCTAACATCTATTTTAGTGTTTGTTTGTGTGCTCAGTTTCAATCATGTCCCAAGGAATCTCATCTAATTATTGTTAAAAGAATTTTTTAAATACCTCATTAGCATGCACTCAATTGGTTTATGGTGTCCTAAGTGTGACACATTTGATCTAGTTTGTTATAGTGATTCTGACTTTGTTGAAAGTATATTAGATAAAAAGAGTACTTTGGGTATTTGCCAATTACTAGGTCATGTTTTAGTGTCTTAGCATAGCAAGAAACAAACATATATAGCTCTTTCCACTGCTAATGCAGAATACACTGCTGCAGGAAGTTGTGTTGCCCAAATCCTATAGATGAAGCAACAATTAGAAGATTTTAGTATAAAAGTTGATCATGTTCCTATAAGGTGTGATTACACTAGTGCCATCAACCTAACCAAAAATCCAATTTAGCACTCTAGATCAAAACACATATAGATTAGACATCACTTTCTTAGAGATCATATTCAAAATGATGACATTGAGTTGGAGTTTATTCCCACAGAACAATAACTTGCAGACATTTTTACAAAACCACTCAATGAGGAAAATTTTTGTAGGATTGGAAGAGAACTTGGCATAAGTGAAGCTATTGAATTATATATACTGCATTTGATATGAATTTGCTACTTAATTTGGTTGAATATGTGTTTAGTGTTACATTATGTGTATATGTGTTTTTAGTTACTCACTGCAGTTGTTTAGTTTTTTACCTGTATAAAATTTGGCCATCTAGATTTCAAAATTAGTTAACGAATTTTGCTTTTGTATATATTTGCGAACACACCTATTTTAAAATCGGTTTCTTTTTAACGGGTATTTTTGCTCTCTTTATATTTTCCTTTGACAAATATACCCCTAAGTGAAGTGTCTTTTATATCTTTAAAGGGTAAAAATGGCTTTTACCAAAATGAAATTTCCTAGTTCTCCTTGAAAATCAGTTTTCATTTTCAAAATTTGAATCTTATTCACATGTTTGGTACTGTTATCCATCTTTTCAATCAATCCCTTAAAGTTTCCTTATTTTTTGCTGCAAATTGATTCTCCATTACCTTAGATACCCAAATTTCTCTCAAAACCAAAAATCCCCAATTTTTTTCTTCAAAATCCCTAAACACTAAAAACCCATTCTTGCTCAAACCATTACCTTTCTCTAAAATCCTTCAAAAATCAATGGCAAGGGTAAAGCAGGTAGGGGTGAGCACTATTCGGTTTAAATCGAAAAATTAAACCGAACCGCCTTAATTAGATAATTCGATTCAGTTTTTCATATAATTCGGCTCGGTTCGGTTTAATTTTGTAATTTAAAAATTTCGGTTATTTTAGTTCTGTTCGATTTTGGAGGAAAAAATCGGTTTGAACCGAATTGAATAGTATTTTTTATTTTTGAATTAATTTATTTTTATGGAGAATTTATGAAATATATATATATATATATATATATATATATATATATATATATATATATTGCTTAATTTCATTGATTAATGATTATTAGGTTCAAACTAAGGTTAAAATCAAACTAAATAACTTGAAAATCAAGTCAAAATTAAAAAAAAAAAGCAAAATTCGGAACTGATCGGTTTGAACCAAACCAAACCAAAATAAAGCAATTCGATTTGATTCGATTTTTTATTTATTTCGGTTCGGTTCAGTTCTAAAATATAGTAATTCAATTTTGGTAATTTAATTCATTTCGGTTGAATGCTCACCTCTAAAAGCAAGTGGCTCATAAACCTCAAAAATTCTTAGGTGACGCTATGAAAGCTGCTAGCAGATTCAAAAAAGAAAGAGAAGAAGAGACTAAAGTTGAGGATAGTGATGAAGAAATAGAGACAATGACAGAACTAGTAAGAAAGAGGAAAGGAAAGGTATTGCTGCGTCTAAACCTTCCAAGAAAAAGAAGAAAGTTGAGAAGGCCCTACTCTAAAACCCTTTCTACAACAGAACATTTTTAAACCATGGTATATCAAATGGGATTCTTTCTATGGTTTACCTTATGAATTTGAGGATCTATTTACTTTTCTGGAATTTTCTGAGTTGAATGAATTTTATTACCCTTATTTGATTCAAGAATTTTACGGACGTATGAAAGAAGTCATTAAAAGAGAAAGTTTTAATGTGAAGGTTAAGAAGAAGAGTAAGGTTATTAATGTTGATTTTATAGCCTCCACTTTAAACCTTCCTAATGATGGCAATAGGATTGGAACTTTTAATTGTCTATATTTCCAAAGGGTACACCTAAAAATGACATGACTAATATTAGTCTAGTCCCTCAAAATTTTAGGATTTTGCAATCCTTCATTAGATGTTTGCTTAATCCTAAAAGTGGTAGCCATTCAAATGCAAATAGCCTTTATTTGTGCATTATGTGGCATTTGGTTAACAAAATCAAGTTTAATTTGCCATATTTGATTTTCAAAGTGATTGCCAAGCCTAGTAAGTATCGAAGATTGCCATATGCAGTGCCTTTAACTCTAGTATTTCAAGTTATGGAGTTGATTTAAGCAAAGAAAAGAAGTATAGCAACCCTATTCATATTAAGGAGATCTTCAAGGTTGATGATGGTAGGAAAAGAAGTAAGAAAGGAGAGAAAAAGCAAGACGAAGAAACTAAGATTGAAGTTGAATATGAATTAAAATCAAACTTTAAAATAGAATCTGATATTCTAGTAAGTAAGTTGAAAGAAGGAGGTTCTAAGATAAAAGAAAGGAAGAGTTCTAAGAAGGAAAAGAAAAAGAAGTTGAAAATGTCAGAATTTATAAAAATGGCTAAGGCAAATATGGATATGATGAAGGAAATTAGTGGATGTAGTTTGATCATTTTGGACAAATCTCATGAATTACAATAAGTAATTATGGCTGAGCAAAATGCCAAGATGGATATGTTGATTAATAGAATGGATAGGCAAGAATGGTTCATGAAGAAGATTGCCCAAAAGTTATTGGGAGAATCTTTTCGAAAGTTTGGAGACTTTGGAAGCTACCCACATAGTACTACTGGTATTAGTAATGCAAAGATAGTTGGTTCAAGTGGAGTAAAAATTTCTAAAATAAAAAAGGAAGGAGAGAGAATGTAAAGACTAATGAGAAGGGAAAGGAAAAAAGTAAGCCAGCTGAGGTTGAAGAAAAAGAAAAAAATGATGAGAATGGAGTTACTGCAGGAAAAAAAAATTAGAAGAAGAAAAAGAATCTGATAAGGAAAAATTAAATGAAACTTCCTCATCTCATACTAAAAGCAACAGCAGTAATGAGAATGGAAAAAGTGGAAGCATAAATGGTTCTAGTCAAGAAGAGGAGAAAGGAGATGATGGCAACAAGAAAGCCGAACCACTATAAATATTGTGTTTGATAATCTTCTTCCCTTAACTCTTTAATTTCTAGCACTTTATTACTCTATTATATATTGAATGTCTTGAGAATTGGTTTTATTGAGTTAATATTGAGCTTAAACAATCAAACCTGCATATTTTGAACTATATGTGAAAGAAATACTTGATATTAAGTTATTATCTTATGATTTAGCTACTTTGTGTGTATAACTTGTTAGGTCACTTTGATTATACTTTGAAAATAGAGTTATACACATATTTATTGTCACACCTTACCCCTCTGTAAGGCATAACATGATCCCGTAGAATACTTAATGAACTACCAAACTTCACCTACCGATAACTCATTAAGTACCCTACAAGGGATTTTAAAACAATTTTCTTATTTTTGATAAGTGGTGAGCATTTCTAATAAGTCTTTTAAACATGTAATTAAGTTGAAAGCTAGTTGGAAATTTTAGCCCATTTTATTTTTTTGCAAATTTTATAAAAATTTTGACAGAGTTCCCTCTGTATTTTGAGAAAACAATTCTTCAAATACCTATAAAAAAAGCACTTCTAAAAAATTTTCTCAATAACTGCTTCAATTTCATACTCAATCTCAATCAATTTCCCAATCATTTCAATAAATTTCTCAAGTTCAAAATTCAATAATCCTCAGCATCCTAGCAATACATTTCATTTAAATTAAATAAAATAGTTGTACTCATATTTCATTAAAGACAAAACAATTTATGCACATCCTTACAAATTTATATCAAAAGAAACACAAACTAAACTTTATTACAAACTTCATACAAATTTTTGTACAAGCTGCTCAAGACCCATTTACATGTCCATACATTTATATGCAATACATACATCAAAAGAAATATTTACAATTAGGGTATAAATTATACCCGAAGACTTTAGGCTGAATGATCCTCAATCTTTAGCAGCTCAGTCTGCTGCTCCTCTAGTCTCTGTATCTGCGACAGCAATAAAAGCTATCGCTGAGTACTAGGACTCAGTGGTGCACAACATACTAAAATAATCTTTATACAAAAATAAAATCACATTTATTCAAAAATTTGACTAAACATGAGCATTAAACACAAAACATGAATTATGAGATTTTAATGCAAACCACGTTCATTTTGAAGTATCAAAACACATTTCATAAAACTCACAGTTAGATCATGCCGTTCGAAACAAATAGAATCTCAATAGCCAGAGGCTAAAGAGAAATCACATCACAAGGCTAGCTAGCTCAAATATATGGATATCCATTCACATTCTCTTCTACTGGCACACCTCAACACTTCTCCAGAGAAGGAATCAAAATTCGAAACTAATTACCCCCACTAGTCGTGCTAGTGAGGTGTTCAAATATATGGTCATGACACTGTGGTTTCAAAACTTATCTTAACAATTTGCTAAACATTGTCATTTCAAATATACATAATAACTTTCACAGTTTAAATCAAAACATCATAAATAATGTCACAATTAAACTTTCAACAATTCCAAATCACAAGTAAAATACATATTTCGTTCACTTTATCAATGAATTTTAAAGCATGGAGATGTTGTGCACAAACCTCAAGCGAGTCGTCCCTTAGCCTCGACTCGGTTCCTCGGGTTCCTTCCCGATATTCTTTTCAACTGAAACACACAATTTTACAATGTTTCAGTACTAGACTTAACACAAATCCAAAATAAATTTAGCTTCACATTTACCTAGTTCTAACGTATTAAATTCGACGTTCTCGAAATTTTTGTGTTTCAGGTTACTATTCACTACACTATTCAAGTCAAATAGTTGACTTTCTAAGGCTTAATAGGTATGGGAACTCCAACTTCACCCACATATCACATTTTGGTCATTAAATTTGTTGGTTTTGGTCATTTTCTCAAAGTTTAGGTCTTTTAGGCAAAATTGCCAATTTTCGGTTTTGGGGTCCTAAGTTGCACTGTTTCATTGGTCCTTTTACTGTTGGAATTTGGCAAAACTTCCTTCATAGAAAATGTTCCTTATTGTCTTAAGTGTATTCTTATTTTTGGATAACCCCAATTGGAGTTTTGTAGCTCAAGTTATAGCCAAAATACAATTCATCGCTCACGCAATCGCTCATGCTGCAATTTTGGTTATGGCAGATTTTTTATCCAACTTCGTGCAGTAATTTGATCAAGTTAAGTCCATAATTTGGTCTAATTTCCTTCATACAAAATGTTCTACTATGTCTTAGGTTTTCATCGGTTCAAGAATCGCCTAAATCGGAGTTTTCTAGAGAGAGTTATAGCCATTGGAACTTTACTGCTCAAATGGAAATCTGCAGTTTTGCAGGTTCAGTAACTCAACTTTGCTCAATCATTTGACTAATGGCATAATTTGGGTTGGTGTTCTTCATGAAAGTTTTAGATCTATATCTTATCTAATTACTGTTAAAATTTCAGGTCATTTTGACCTTCCTAGCTCGAGTTATGACCAAATGAACAATTACTGTTCATTTGGTCAGTTTATGCAGTGGCAGCCTGCTCTCATTTCACTTTGGTCAATTGGTTCACTAAGTTTTGGTCAGTTTTTGGCCATGGTTCCTTAATGAAAATTGTGCTATTTTATGTCTATTTTCATCCTCAATTGGTGGCATATCAATTAGACTTGTAAAATTTCCGTTTTGGTCCTTCAAAGTTGGCTTGGTCATGCTGCCAGCAGCATGATCATTTGCCCTACGAATTTAACTTTCATTCTCACAATTTCCACACATCTCTTTTGGTCATTATTGACCATTTTTCATCTCACAATAGACTAAAGTCATCATTTAAGCATTTCTCCAAAAATTTGCCTCAAAACCCTTGGTCTCCAAACCTAATTACACTAAAATGTTGCATTTATTCCCATTTATGCATTTCCAACTTACTACCATTCTCATGCAAGCTTACTAACACATTTAATTCATTCAAAATACATCAAACTCTCCCACATCCATGGCTGGCTGAAATTCCAGTTTGTTCTTCCCCATATAATTTTTTTTAATTTTAAGTGTATTTACAAGTAAATCAAGCTATAAACACAACTACTAAAGTTCAAATTTACAAATGGATGTGCTTACCTCACTTGAATTTGAATTCTCTATTTTCTCCCCTCTTTTCTTCTTTCTTTGATGATCAATCTCCTTTTCAAGTAACTAAAACAAGTTTTTATAGGTGAATTTGGGGTAAGGTAAGATCAAATGGGTGTATAAAAGCTTGAAGCAAGCTTTAATGGTGAAGTTCCCATGGAGAGCTCATGGAAAAGGTGGGGCGGCAACTTGGGAAGAGGAAAGGCTTTCTAAATTTTTTTTTTCTTTTCTTTTCTTTAATCTTTATCCCTTTTAGAAGACCAAAAATCCTAATTACTAAATAATTTAATTAATTTCTTTATGACATCATGCATGATGTCATCACCTTTGACTTTTCCATCTTCTTTTTCTTTTTTTTTTTTTTTTTCTATTAGTTCTTTAATTTAATTCTCAATTCCGAAATTTTCTTTTCTCTGATTTTATTTGACAGTTAGGTCAGGAGTCAGCTCTCGGGGTCAATTGACTAAATTGCCCCTCGCCGGTTCATCCCGGTTTGCAAATAATTCTATATTTCTTTCGGTTCCTTGACCTAATTATTTGACTGACTTAATAGTTCTTTTTCGTGATTTTCTCTTTTCCACTGTGTCCATAAGTTTAAAACGACTTCGCAGTCGTTCCCGAGGAGGTCACCCATCGCTGTGACTCTCGGCTCGTTTAACTTCTTATATTCTGTTTTTCTTGTTTATACTTAACTAATTGAACATTACTATTTATTTGTGTTTATGGCTTCTCTAATTGTCTTAAGTGTGGTTCTAATCCCCTTAATTATCCGGACCGACACCGGTCACCGGAACAGTGAAATCTACCAGGCTATGCAAACGGGTGTTACATTTATAAGTGCTTAGCCATAATTTTTTACTAAGTCTTGAGCAAGGACTAAAAAATTGCTTAAAGTGTCCAATTCACCACCCCCCCCCCCCTTTTTGTCACTTTCTTTAGGACAACAAATTGGTATCAAAGCCAAGGTCATGAGTTCGAATCCTTGGCAAGTGCTAGGGGGGATTGTTGGCACTAGGTGGGGATAACCCAGTGGGCCAGCATCCTGCCTAGATTCCTTTAGCCCATAGCGCTTAGGCTGCTATGCTATAAGGAGTTGGAGTTGCGCCTATGCTAACAACTTAAGCTTTTAGTATGATGGTAAACACTCGATCCTACATTATTAAATGTTAATGTCTAGACAATTAATCTCCCTCAATGGTAGTTGAGCCAATCTTTATATGAATTTTTTTGCTATTTTATTTTAAATATGCTTTAAAGGAGCTGCTATAATAAAGCTTGAAGATTGTGTCAAATTTCTTTATATATGTGTGAATAATATTTTATTTAATTTCTCTCCTTGTCTCTTTCCCTTTCCTCACACAAACAATGAGTATATCATTTACATGGTCCAGTACATTAATTAATTTGCTTACACCTGGAGTTTCCCATCTCTTTCAATTGATCTTGGTGAATGTAACTCTTTAGATTTTTCTCTCACACACATATATCCGTTTCTATCCTTACACTAAATTTTTATTCATTGCAATCGTTATACATACAATGATTTAATTATAATTATTAATTATTATGGGATTCACATGAGATCCATCACAATCAACAATTATAATAAAATAATTATACATATATTAGTTTCATTATATAATTTTTCTCTTACACTGCACACATGTATATATCCTTTTCTGTCCTTACACTACACAAACATATATCCTTTTCTGTCCTTACACCACTCCAATTTATCACATTTCAAAATTATGTATAAATTTCATAAATATGCACCTTCTTTAGCATCTAGCACTCAATTTTTAAATCAATCGATATTCATATGTTTAAGATTTTTCTAATATCGATTAGCAACTAATTATAAATTGATTGCCAAATTTTTAAAAATTAACTAGTTTACTAAAAAGAGCCTCAAATGACAAATTGGCTATGAAGTAACCGATTTTAGTCGGTTGTAAAAATCGATCACAAAACTAATCATATTTTATAGTGGAATCCGTGTTGTCATATGTAGAAACACATTTTTCTATGTAAATTTTTCTTAACTATACTCAATTCACCATGAACTCAAGAAATAGATATATGATGGGATTCACCTATTAAATATATGAGTCTCACATATTTATTTCTTAAATTCACGGTGAACTAAATTTTAAGATTGAATTAATTATCTAAGTTAAGTTTCATTTATTTTGTAGAAAATAATTTATATGAAAAAAATATTTTTAATGAAAATTATTTTCTAAGAAAATATTTTTTATGAAAATATTTCTATTATTTAATTACAATGTTAAACTAATAATATATGTTTATATTATGCATATATTTACAAGTGTTTGGTCATTTAAATAAAATTATCAAAATCCAAAGAATGACTTCTTTTAAAGAAAGAAGTCGTTTACCTTAAAAAGGCTTAATTTTACTTTTGAGTAAAAAAATATTTGCTATTAACCTATTTTCTTTGTGCCCTAAATGCTAAAAATATTTTTTATAAAAAAATATTTTTTACAAAATAAATAAATAAATAAATATATATATATATATATATATATATATATATATATATATATATATATATATATATATATATATATATGATTTTTTTTTTCTGTCAAAGTACTCAGAAATAATTGATTGTAGCTAATTGCACTAAGGGTACTCTAGCTGATTATATTTGAAATAATTATTTTTTAAAAGGCTTTAATTTATTTTTCTATTTTGTAAAATTTTTATTTTCGAATATTGTTGTTATTATTTCTCGACCCTTGGAATATTCCTAAAAACTGGCTTTTGTTGTGAAATCAGTCCAAATATAGTTGTGCAATTTAATTAAATGGAATCGTTTGTGATGTGAATTTAGATTTCCCTATCGTGTGCAAAATAATTATAAATTGAGCAGTGAAAGCGGTAATTAATTCTGAATCGCCAGAATATGTTTATCTTTATAAGCTAATTAAACTGATTTATAAACTTTAAAAATAGATTGATATATTTATTTATAATCATTTTTAAACTTATAAATTAAACTTATAAGCTAAAAAAAAAATTGAGAGAAATCAGTTTTTCATTTTGGTACTTATAAGGTTTATACTTATAAACAAGTTTGATCAAGTATTTTACTATATTATTCTCATTTAATTTTTAAAATTTCGTCATAAATCCCATTTAAAATCATTTTAATAATAAATATGCTTGTAAACTATTTTTTATCAAATACATTAATTGTTTATTAGTAACTTATAAAAACTTTAACGAAATACATAATTGTTTAAAATTTTAAATACATATAAGTTCAAATTAACTTACAAATATAGAACCTATAAGTACCAATGTCTATTCATTGGAACTCATTTTGCTGTTTTTATTTTTCCTTCCTTGATTTGATTAACAGGTTTTGAAGTTGTATTTAATAAAATCTGTATTTAGAAGAGTCTTTGCTGATTATTATCTAAATATTTTTAACTGTCTGTATATTTATTTTAAATAAAATTTAATTTTATTGTCAAAGAAATTTCTACATAAATTTCCACACAAATAATTTAGTTGTAATTCAAATCAGAGATATTTGAAGGACCATTTAAACAATCTTTTTTACTACAAAACAAAATTATCGATGGAAAAAATTCCATCAGTAAATTATCGACGGATTTTCATCCGTTAGTAAAAAAAAAAATTATAAACAGATTTGAATTCTGTAAGTAATTATGTAGCTAATTATATTTTCTGTTTATCGGGTTCAGGGAAGTAGCAAGAGAATTATGGAATCAAATGCCCAGCTCAAGACCATAAATAATCCATTGGTAATTTCTGTAGGTTATTTGACATTTTCTTGTAATTTTTTTTAACAGAAAAAAAATTTTGTATGAACAATTTCTAATACCTTTACAAGTACAACCCTTACTATTGGCTACCAATAATGTATTTTTTGGATTGTCAATCCTAGGAGTGGTTTTAAATACCCTTAATAATGGCAGGAGAGCACGTAAATAGCGTGTGGAATTGGATGGTGTGAAAATTTTAGTAGCAAAACCAGCCACCACAATCAATAGCCTCTACACACAATCTAACCTAACAGTTTGCACAATCGCCTCAACATAGTAGGGACATGTCAATGGAGACAATTTTTCGATACTTTCAACAATCGTCCCAAAAGGAGAAATTATATAGTATTAATGTGATTTCATGTGATATAGAATGATAAACAAATGATAAATAGATACATAAATAAATGTATGGTTATTTGAATATAAAAAAACTATAAAGTGATTATAGATTATGGAATCCACCTACATATATATACGTTCATCTATTTAGATCCATATATGCATATATGTCTATTTACTATTAGATTATCATTCCATGCATGAAATGGGATATAAAATCACTATTTTACTATATAATCTCTCCCTCAAAGAAGGTAGAGGCATTTATAACCACCACTTTCACATCAACGTACTGATTTCACACTTAATAGTTTGGACTTTTATCTTTCAGTGCAAGTCTCTCAATTTGTTAGATTTCACACTTATCCAGTAGTTGATAGCTGGTTCTCAAAGAAAAAAATAGTTGTTAGTTGTTCTGTATTATTATTTATGTATGATTGAATAATAAAAGGTGTAAATTATCTCTTTATGATGATATTAAAATTTCATTGTTTTTAGATTGGATTTGTAGAAAGGTCGTAAAGTCAAATAATAATAGAATATCATTGAGTAGGGTGTGTTTCTCACCGAATGACTAAATTAAATGTTCTATCAATACAATTAAATTTTTTAAATTAAGATAATTGTCATCATATTTTATATAAGTAATTTATCTTAAATTTTTTTATGTAATAGTTTTTATTTTCTAAAAAAAAGGAAAAAAATTAGCTAGTTTTTATTATATAGAAAAATTTATAATAAAAAAATATTTTACTTAATTGAAAAAAAAATACATAATAGCCATCACTTCTTATTATTGATAAAAACTATTTTTTTGTTGTTATTATTGAATACATTATTCTCATGCATGGGTGGAAATATGTGCCTGTAATAATAAATTTTATTTGTCCTTTATTGATGAATTATGAACAATAACAAAAATAACCTTTATGCCCTTTGTAGTGTCATGTGGCGCGCGTGGTCCCTCTGATCTCTATTTCAGAAATATAAAATCATTTTTGGAGTCTTCAACTACAAACTTAAGTTTTGTAGTGAGTGGTTTCTTGATATCGGTATGAGAGCCTCTCAGACAAAAAAAATTAAAGTTTAAATCTAACTATCCCCATTTATTAGCTGGATATTTTAATATAAGGCAAAGTAAAAATATGCTTATTTATGCTTAAACTCAAGTCCATTAAACTTTCACGTGTCAGGCTATAACAGAAAAATGCATAATTATTCATGTAATTCTCATTTACAAACTTAAATTATTAGATTGAGTGGTTCATTAATATGATCTAATAATTGAGTTCACATGCAATT
This sequence comes from Hevea brasiliensis, assembly GCF_030052815.1. Lineage (NCBI taxonomy): Eukaryota > Viridiplantae > Streptophyta > Magnoliopsida > Malpighiales > Euphorbiaceae > Hevea > Hevea brasiliensis. The sequence continues at coordinate 237,169 of NC_079502.1, forward strand.
CATTAATTTTTTACACCCACTTAAAACATTTAAAAGACGGACCACTCTAATTAATAAAATAAACAAGAAAAGATAACCAAATCCATAAAGTCATCAATCGGTAGAATCTGAATTTGCTTCAAATTGCCACCTTCAAATGTGGACATCCTATGTTTGGTATACCGACTGCATTCAAATTTTTATTAAAATTTAATATAAAATTTCATTGTATTACATTGTATCACAATCTATTAACTGTAACAAAAAATCTTTGACTTAATTACAAAAATAAGTCTTTTTTTTTTTTGTGTTTTAGCAATCTATTTCAAATATTTAAATTTTTGTAAACTTAGCTAATTTCTGTCCTTAATTAATTTTTTTTTTATCTTTACTTAATTAAAATTTTTTTATCTTTATGTTTCTGCATTAAATTGAGTTTACTCAATTTACAAGTGTCAAAAACAGATATGGCCTTTTTCGCACGTGAGAGTTGGATTGCGGGCGTGTCAGGGACGTATATGATCCCATTTATAGACGCATTTGTGCCTATTTGACTTCTAATTAGAGCGATTAATGGGAAATAAAGGACCGAATTTTTCGTTGGGCTCCTTGACTCTACTAGGGTACACTTCATTAAGATCTCTACTTAATTAAGTTGAAAGATGTGAGAACTGGAATTGATTATTGAGGAATTAAAAGATCACTTGTGCATATAAGAGTAAATATTGTGCTTGAAAAATAAACGTTATTCATGGTTGATTGCTTCAAAAAGTAAATATGTGCAGAAAAGACAATTTGTACTTCATTAAAAGATTAAATTGCTTGTTGATAAAATGTAAATATGTGCAAAAAGTATAAATGAGAATCTTGAGAAATTGAAAGATTAATTTGTTTAAAAATTTAAACATTTGCTGAAAATTATAAACTGGCTTGCTAAAAAATTAAAAGTTGCTTTGCATAAACTATAATATGAATAGGAAATTGTAAAGATTGGAATTGAATTTATTACAAGAATGGAAATATTTGCAGAAGAAAAGTAAATTGCTTGCTTAAATTGAAAAGTAAAGACTGGAGTTTAATTTGATGCTAGATTGAAAAGTAAAAGATCTCTTAAAAATGTAAGGAGATTGCTAAACTTGAGAAAATTTGAGTTAAGATATTATTTCTGTTACGTGTTGATTGATTAGTTGTTGTTGTTATTGATCTTCTGACTGAAGCCCAACATGTCAATTTATTGGCAAAGTTGTTGTTGTTGATCTTCTGCTTGGTGGCCATGTATATTGGTTACCATTTCCACCACTTACCACCTTTTTCTCTCTACTAGCCCACTTTCTGTAACCTCGCATTACCACCTAAAAGCCACCTATTATCTTTATAACCACCCACTCACACCAATTCACCACTTTCCCATAACTCTAGTTCATGCTCATCTTTCAGAAGATATTTTTTAGACACTGAATATTTGTATGTCCAATAGGTAACGTCCACTTGTATGAGTAATTAATTAATTGGTTTGGCTCTATATAATTAATATCCACTATAACTGTAAGTCTTCTACTACCTTGAGCAATGAGCGATCACATTAAATTGATAATTTTGATTTAATATTTCACTCATTAATTAACTGAGGCTTAAAAATATTAAAAATTAAATTGCAGTGTAAACACTTTCACCGTCTTCTATTATCCTTTTTCTTTCTCTCCCTCCTCTTTCCCCTTCCGCTTTCTCTGCCCTTGCCCACCCTCATGCTTCCACTGGCCCTCCAATCAATGCAACAATTCTCTTTTTCTCAACTCCTCCTCCCCTCTTTGTACAGAAATCAATAGGCGAAAACTAATAACCATGGATTTCACTCCTCTCACAAATGCATTGTTCTCTAAATCCTATAATGAGATTTCTAATATTTGCAACCAACTCATGCTCAAGGCAATTTTCTTCTTTTAATTTTTGCTTTTCTTGAATTTTATTATATTTGTAACTTATTAGTTTTTCTTTTATACGTATTTTACCTCCTCTTTGTAATTGCTTTTTCAAATTCTCATCAAGTTATTGGTACCTTTTTGTTAATTATATCCGTATTCAAAATCCTAATTCTCTTGTTGGTGTCCAATTCACAACAGAGTGGTGTATTTACTGCATTGAAAGATAAGTCATATATATATATATATATATATATATATATATATAGGACTGGACTATTTGTATTTTTACTAATAAAAAGTCGATTGATTCATATATTAATCATGAAAAAAAAAATTATTTTTTTATTTTTTTACATTTGTCGTTGGCAAAGTGGTTAGGACAGATGACCTTATGTGGTCCATCATCTGGGCCATTTTTATGTTACTATGTAAATTAATAAATATTTGCTTCCTCTCTAATAGGGATGTAGTATAGTAGATTTGAAATTTAATATAGGATAGTGTTAAAAAAAATCCTAAACTTTCATGTTTTTAATAATTTTATCTTAAATGATTTTTAACAAAAATACCTTAAATTTTAAACTTTTTAATAATTGTACCTGTTGTTTATTCCACATTAATTTTAACAGTAAAAATTATCCAAAAAAAACTTCGAATTTTACATTTTTTAACAATTGTACCTTAAACTATTTTTTAACAAATATACTATAAACTTTGAAATTTACTATATTTGAATCTCATCGTTAGCTGCCCCATTAAATACTGACAGAAGTTCCAGATTAGTACTTCTAATCCCTAAATTAAAACTATTTAAATCTAATTTATAATAAAATGAATTATAATTGATGAATTAATTGGTCTTATTTTAGGGCTGCTAAGGTGGGTCTGATTGAATTGTTGAAAGGGAATGTTGATGGGAAGTGAGGTTAATTCTTCATAAGGACAGAGTTGGGTTGAGCAGAGGTGAGCATCACAAAGGTAATGACTTGTTGAGATGATGAAATAGTAGAAGTGGTCTCAATTTTCTTATAAATGAATTTTTTGTTTCTTTTTCTTTTGTTATAAATTGGGTTTAATTAGTATCAATTTAGGGATTGAAAGTGGTGATTGACACCTCTTTTAGTATTTAAATGGGCAATTAACAATAGGGTTTAATTGTAGTAAAGTTCAAAGTTTAGGGTATATTTATTTTAAAAAAAAATAGTTTGGCAAAATCCGTTATCTTTAATGGTAGAATAGACAGTAAAGTACAATTATATAAAGTTTTTTTATTAAAAAAAAGGTTTGGGGTAAAATTATTGAACACCTCAAAGTTCAAGATTTTTTTGAACATTACTCCTTTAATATATTCTTTTTCTTTCCTTGCTTCTTTAAATACATATATATATATATATATATATATATATTATCTTAACTCTAGAATAGGGTTGAAAATTCGTATTCGCAGATAAAAAATGTGTCGTGTACCTACATGTATAACACGGAAATGGCTAACCCAAATACAACCCATTTAATTAATCGTGTCAAAATACTCAACTCTAATACGGATATATTTATAACATAGGTTATATGATATGACTCGTATAACCCTTTAAATAAATGGGTTACTATAAATATCACATGACACTAACACATTTAATCCATTTGACATATTTAACTTATTTAATAAGGTAAGACACATTAAAAAAAACATCAAAATACATTCTTAAATGTGTGTAATAAAATGATGCTGTTAAGCAATATACATAAGTAGGTCATAACAAATTTAAATAAATAAAAATAAAATATTTTAACTTATTTAAATAAATGTGTTATTACGCCTTTAATCGAGTTAAAGAGATCAATCTGATTAAACATATATTTTTAACGTGTCATAAATGGATTGACCTGTTTATGATCCAAACATGTTTATAATAAATCCAAACTCGCTCAACTTTGTGTTGAGTCATGTCACATAAAAAGGTCACGTAAAAAATTATCGGCCCTAATCTAGAATAAGGGCCATATAAGTAGAAATTTGAAAAAATTTGCTCAAAAAAAAAAAAAAAAATCAGTCAATCGTCATCAATTTGTTCGATAGGTTTTAAAATTCAATTGGTTCGATTCGATTTTACATTATAAAATTTCGGTTATTTCGATTCAGTTCGGTTTTGAAGAGAAAAAAATTGGTTAAACCGAATCGAACTGAATATCAAATCAAACTAAATCGAACCGAATCGATTTTTAAATTGATTTATTTTTATGAAAAATTTATGAATTATATTTAATTCTATATATATTAATTGTTTAATTTCATTGATTAATGGTTATTAGGTTCAAACCAAAGTTAAAATTAGACCAAATAACTTGAAAATCAAGTCTAAATTAAAAAATCAATAAAAAATCAAACCGATCGGTTTTAAAAACCAAATAAAGAAGCGATTTGTTTGATTTTTTTTTTACTCATTTCGTTCATTTTATAATTTAATTCGGTTTGTTTTTTTTTTATGAAAAATTAGATATGAAGTTAAAATGGCACATTTTTTAAATTCCACGTAGATTTCTGAACTCTTTTATTTTCATCATTCGTTTTGGCATAGCTAAAAAGTTAAATTATTTACTGATTAAGATATATATTCTTGGTCTCTTTTTACTTGATTTGTTTATTAACTCAATTTTCATATCGCAATTTTGATAGTTTTCAACTTCAGCTTATAAATTAGGGTTTGTAATTTTAAATAGTTTACTAGAAAAGAATTCCATCATTTAACTGGAATACAAATATTTTATACTTTTAAGTGTCCAATTGTTATTATTTTAATATCAAATTATTTTTTAAATCTTTTTTTTTCTTATTTTCATCTAGAATGCCTCAATGAATTTATACTTTTATATGCTTCAACTTATAAGTGATGAATTGCTATAAAAAAAAAAAAATTAAGTGACTATTTTTTCATAATGTAAAATAAGTTTTTGATGAATAAAACATAATCAATCTATTATAATTATATGAATATTTAAATTTTAATTCTTTTCAATATTAAATCTATGGAATACTAATGGTCAGCAAATAATTTAGTAGTTTTCATGCTTGACGTTAATTCATTTGGTTATACCTACCGACCATCCTTCCAATCGATCTCCTATGGACAATTATTACGTGTTCAGAGTTCAGTTCACATGCAACCAATACATTAATTTTTTACACCTAAATATCAATAGAAAATTATATATATATATATATATATATATATATATATATATATATTAGATTAAATATTTATATTAAGATATGTGCAAAAATAATTAAAGTGCATAAAATTTTTTTTATGAAATAGTTATAATTAAAAATATTTGAAAAGTATAAAATTTTTTTTCACAATTATAAAAAATAACTTTGCAAATAAATAAAAAATTGAAAAATAAATACAATCTATACAAAGATACAATTTTTTTTTAATGTTTTAGAATATTTGTTTTCATAGTCAATATTGAAATTAAAAACTTTATACATAATACTTATAAAATAGTAAAGAATAAAATGATGCATGCATATTATACTATAAGAGTAAAAAAATATATTCTAGAAAAATTAAAATGTTTTAAAATTATTGTTTCACAAAAATTAGTAAACAATAAATATAGAAATTATAAACAAAGTATTAATGGTTTAACTGTGAAAAGTAATTATGAAGTGTTAAAAAAATATTTTAAAAATTTTACAGTTAAATAAGAATATTATAGTTGATTTTAAATAAATAACATCCAAAAATAATATAAAAACTAGATGACCAACACTCTGAAATGAAATACATAAATAAATATATCTATTTAAATGGCTAGAAGTAGGGGTGTTTGATTTCAGTTCAGTTCGAGATTTGCATATAAACCGGAACTAAATCAAAATTTTGAAATTTCGGTACAATTTCGGTTTGATTCTTTATTGTTTCGGTTTCAGTTCAGTACAGTTCTCAGTTCTTCAATTCTAGTTTGATTCGGTACGATTTCAGTTTGATTCTCGGTTCTTAAAATAATTTTATGTTATTATTTCCTTAAAAAGTCATACTTAAATTAATATTTAATTTAAGTTTTAAATTGAGTTATTAATACATAAATTATATAATCTTTAATTATAAAGTGCATATATAACTTAATATTAAATATATTATATAATATAATAGTATATCATATAATATATATTTTAACTATTTATTAATCATATAATATTTAACTATAAAATACAAATATAATTAAGAATTAATATATATATATATATATATATATATATATATATATATATATATATATATAAAAGATAATAGTATATTTATAATTAAGAATGATAAGGTAATTTAATGTATTTATAACTAAAATTATTAAAAAAATATAAAAAAATGAAATGTAATATTAATTTATATTTTGTTCATAATTATATATACATATATAAGTATATATAATTATATTAAAAGTATATAATACATTTTAAAAAAAATATAAAAAAATATATATATAAATGTAATTCTCGATTTAATTTCGATTCGGTATGATTTCGGTACGGTTCTTGTTTAGTTATTATTGAAAAATCAAAATCAAATTAAAATATTAAAATAAATTCAATTCAGTATGATTCCTATTAGTTCGGTATAATTATTCGATTCGATTAAAAGTAATAAAATTTTATTTATTCAGTCTTTATAGCCTCCAGCTGTCATCTGTGACTTATGGTCTCAACTAATTATTAAATACTTTTAGTGTATAATTATTTTCATTCAAATGATGTTGATTCTGTATTTTTAAATTTAAAAAATAATTAATTTTTAAAAATAATAAATATATTATTTTTTAATACATCACGTACGTTTTATAATTTGCCTGTGATCTCCCCAATCCGAGGTGATGTGACAAAACGGTTGCATTTATTAAAATTTATTAAATATATTTATTTACTACTGACACGCTTTACAGCTTGCCCGCTGCAGCGTTTCAATTTCTCACATGATAAAAACATGAGTAATGTTATTCATAGTTAACGTGATGATATCACCCTCCTCACGTCATCCATTATTAAATGTGGTATATTGATAGCGGTTTGAAACTTATTACTGCACCTTCTATAGTATTAACTACATATAATTTTTTTTTTTAAATTTTATCCATTATTTTTATTATGTAAGTATTTATTTTAATTTATTTATTGTATTTTTTAAATTTATAAGTATCATATTTATAAGTTAATTTAATTAAATATATTACTATATTACCTTTGTTTAATTTTAAAATTTCATAGGGTATCCCATTTAATATTATTTTTAATAATTTTATTAATAAATATGTTTATAAGTTATTTTTTTTAATAAATATATTAACAACTTATTAATTATTTATAAGTATTTTAATAAAATATATAGCTGTTTAAATTTTTTAATGCTTATAGCTTATAAGTTAATATTTATAAATTAAGTCAAATACCTTCTAAATATTATAATAAATATTTCTATAATTTTTTAAGTGAGATAAAAGATAATTTAGTTAATTTATCGATATATTTTTATAAAAATAAAGTTATTTAATTATTTTTTTAATTACAATACAAAGTACGACATATAAAAATAGATAAAAGGAGTTGTATTTTTAACGGAAGATATCTCTTGTTATTGTTCTTGTAATTTAATCGGCTCGGTTAATAAGATATTTGATGATAATATATCCTTTGACTGGAAATCCTAATTATAAGCCGAATACTGTAATCAAACAAATTAAAGATCATTCAATTTTGATGCTTAATTATGAAGGAATTAAAATATTTATATAGTCATTAATTTGTGTGTGTATTTATTTATCTAAACAAAAAAAATTTGATATAGAGAGACTGAGTAACATAATCAAATTTTATTTAACATCAGAATATATAACTTAATATTTATAATAATTTTAATATAATTAATTTTACTTAATTAAAATGTCAAAATTAAAGAAAATATATTTAAAAATTTATAATAAACAAATAAAATTGAATAATTTAATAAGATAAATAATTCAATCGTTATTTAGATAAATTAATACTATATTTAAACTTGAAATGTAATTATAGTAAGATTAATTTAGTTTAATAGCTTGTTAAAATAGGAAACTAATGTTGAAATTAAAACTTTTAACAAATTATAGTGATCATGGTGCTAAATATGCTAAAATTACTCTTATTGTATATGTGTGTGTGGATAACAAATACATTATGACAATTAATAATGGTGATTGCCTTTGAGCTTTTTAGGGAGGTTGAAATAAGCCCATTTGAACTTTTTTTTTCAAATTAATCTTTAAACTTTTAATTAAGTTTAAATTAATCCTGATTTTGGTAAAATATTATGGTTAATAATAAAATATTGTTTTCTCTAATTTTAAATTTTAAAACTTATTTATTATTTCCAATTAAATTAACAATTGAAAAAATAAACTCAACTCTATACATTTAATTGAAAAAAAATCAAGAATATTCATTTCAAATCGAACATCAAGAACCGGAAATCATCACCAATGACCGTGCTACAATTCTCACTCAGAAATTACCAAGAAAATTCATGATATTATGAATCCAGACATATGAAGGACAAAACAAACACAACTTCACGAAAGACAAAACTCAATGCTCGTTTTTGTGGGACTTATTGTGCTCTTTAGCAACAATAAGAAATGGATTGGTTTAGGATATGAGTTAAATGGAAATTTTTTATCTGCACCAAGATGTTAATAGAAAATTATTTAAATGTATTTTTAAGTGAAATCTACCTTGATTTTAACTAAAATGATAATTATTGATTGGTTAGATGCATACACCTTGGTGTAGGTAAAAATTACTCTGAGTTAATATTTAATTATTTAAATTAAAAAAAATTATTTTATTTTTTGGCCAAGAATTGGATTTATTTAACATTTTGTGGACTAATTTGGCTATAAAGTTAAAAATTAATTTATTTGGACATCAAGAAAAAGTATATGGCATATTTGGACTTGTTCCAAATTAATGACACTGAAAATTGAGAATTCAAAAGTTAACATGGTGATAAGCATGAATCAATTCAAATTTAATCATTTGAGTTGATTCAATCCATTAAATTTGCTCGCTCAAATAATAATTTAGCTTGAAAGATTACTTGACTCGTAAATTAACTCAAAACTTTTATATATAATAATTCAATGAGTAAAATAAAATAAATGAAAAATGATATATAATTTAAGATGATCTGAAAATTTATTAAATTTGATCGGTCTATCACAGCTAATTATGTATAGGACAGTTGCCTCAATAATTCTTACTTATGGGGTACATTATTATTGATGTGGATTTTTTTTTTAACTAGACTCGATTCACCATGAATCCAAGATACAAAATACATGGTGGGATCTACATATTAAATGCATGAGTCTTATATATTTGTGTCTTAAATTTATGATAGATCCGGTTTAGGTAAAAATTTTTCGCTTGATGCCTATTTAAAGGGTGTGGGGGAACTCATTTTGCAAGAAGCTAGCTAATTTGAAGACTCCCAAAGTCCCAGACTTGGTCTTCCGTCTCCGACTCTCTCCGTAAATTTTCCATATAATAACCCTCCTTCCACATATCCACACCCTAATCTTGCAAACATGTCTTGGTTATCCAACGTTTCCTCGCTGAAGCAGCAAGTGACTGCTCAAGTGACTCAAGGTCTCCTTTCGGCTCCGAAACTATTGGAGTCCGATTATGATGCAATAATTAAGAAAGTTCAAGAAACCCATAAACCTCAGGGCCGCCAAGTTGATAACCTTGACGGTTTATTCAGCATCATTGGCAAAATCTTGCTTCATGACAATCCCAAAAGTGATCATGATGTTACAAATGTATGTTCAAATTTCTCTTCTCCATTCTTATTAGTTAAAAATTATGAAATACTGACATGAAAGTAATTATTCTTTTGCAGGAAAAATCCATAGTGCATGAAGTACCGGCTTCCCTCATAAACAAAATCTGCTGCAAGGTTTTCTTGATAACCGATGATGATATATGATTGCATTAAATTCTTCCTTCATTCATATAATTACATTAAAGTTTAGTTACTGATTTTGGAGTCACTGACGAATCTTTGAACATGTTTGTAATCTACAGCTAGCGTGCAATTGCACGGATAGAGATGCGGAAGAAACAACTATGACGATTCTCGAAAAAGAACTTCAAAACTATCTGTGGGATGAAAAGCTGGTTATTGTGGCAGCTGCTTTTGCAGTGAATTATGGTGAATTTTATCTGCTTACTCAGCTTGACACTCCAGATCCAGTTGCCAAGAATATGGCTTTCCTTAAGCAGCTGCAATTCATCAAGGAAATTGGCAGTGCATCCCAAAATCTCTCTGGAGCAATTAATGAGCTTATCCACGCCATAATGACTGTAATCAAATGTGTTCTCCAGTTCAGTGTTCTAGATCCTAAGTATTTTGAAGCTGAAGAACAACCATCTGCCCCGACTGAAATAGCCAGAGCTACCTACTGGACGATTCATAGTGTTGTGACCTGCGGCTCTTATATTGCTAAACTTGTTGGGTTGAGAAATCAGTAAGTCTTGGAATGCTTCCTTAATCCATTTTTTTATTTCCAAGTAAATAAAACAGAAACCAATTTGCTGTATTTCAGGAACACCATGGCAGAAATGACATCGCGACTGAAAACGCTGGCTTCTAAAGTTAGTAGCATGCAGAAAGTCCTGCAAGTTAAAATTTCTCATCGCAAACATGAAATTGGTAATTATGCCCTTTATTGGCCATTCTAACTTGACCTTAACAACCCCTTCTCGGAATTACTGAATAAAGATCACCATTGGGATATTGCAGAAACTTACAAGTGGCTCATCAATCGTTTCAACACATACCAAGACCATACCATCCTCAGCGACTTATTTGACGTCGAGGGTGGGAAGACAGCCCTTGTGGTAGGCCATGACAACAAGAAAGAGGTTCGCAATTTACCCAATTTCAACTCTGACACTTCCCAGCATCTCACTTGTTAAGTATTACAAGTTATAGTTTTAAAATTCTTTTCGAAACAAATGCAGGTCGATATTAATTCGCTAAAGGGTTCCAACGTGTGGCTGCTCATATCTGGTCCTGGTGCCTGTCATGCAGAAATGAAGACTCTTACTAAATTGTACCTAAAACTGCAAACCAAGGAGCAGAATAGGTATCATATAGTGTGGCTTCCAATTGTGGACGAGTTCAATGAACGCGAGTTTTCGTCATTGCAATCCCTGATGCCTTGGTACACAGTGCGAAATCCTAAAATCATCAAACCAGTGGCCATTAGGTACATCAGGGAGGTATGGAAATTCACAAATGAGACAATTCTGGTGCCACTGCTTCCAAAGGACATGCAAAATCCCTTACCCCTCGTACTCTTGACCCGCTTTGGATGTCAGGAGATTTGCTCAGCCTATTCTCTGTTCACTATCAAAAGAAATCACTGTGGCATCAGAATCTGCAGATAACCCTGGATCTACTTCTCGGAGGAATTTATCCAGAAGATTCGGTAATTTTACATTCCTATAATTTATATTAATAGTTTTTTTTATAAGATAATAAATTTTATTTTTTAATTAGACTTCAATTGGAGTTTGAACTCGCAGAACTTTTTTTTTTTTATCAAAACTGAGTCAAGATATCATTGATTAAATTTAATTTAGCTTTTAAGTATTTTTAGTAGACTAATTAAAATATGAGTGTGTATGTATCAGTCGAAACCAGCTTCAATCTTATGACTTTACGGAGGATAATACATCAAGTGGATCTAGGACTTCACCACTATGATAAATCAGGTAAAGAATTCCACAAAGATCACCATAGATTTGGTTTATGTGAGCAAGAACAATGCCATCGATCATTACAACAACGCCATTTTCGATTTCATCACGGCAAAGAAGGTTGGTGGATACTGGAAAGCTGATGAAACACACAGTTGGCACTTTTGGACCCGATTGGAAAGCATCTTTTCTTGGGGGATAAGAGATGGCAAGAATGCTAAAGAAAACGATACCATGAGAGATGTCATGTCTTTGCTAAGCTTCAATGGCAGCTACAAGGGATGGGCTGTGTTTGGTCAATTAGGATCATCTCATAAAGTGGTGAAAGCCACAGGAGAAGTCGTTCTGGATGTGTTGTTAAGGATAAATAACTGGTGGAAAGCTGGCACGAACGTTGATTCTTTTATGCTAGCACTCAACCAACAGATCGAACAACATCTTAAGGTCCAAAAACACCATTGTTATCACATTGTTCTCCCCATCACTGTTCCAAGGGTCCCAGATGAGATGATGATATGCGCAATTTGTGATCGTAAAATGGGCAAGTACCTGATGTACCGTTGCTGTGAGTAGTGACCAAGCTTGGCTTGTTATGGTGGAGGTGATCACCGGCCATCTGGTGTTTCGTTGAAAGAATAAATAAACAATTAATGCGAGAATTTTCTTGCATTGCAATTTAGGATATTCTTGTTTTAGTGGTTAATGTGTAGACTGGATGATTAACCAGTCTCCATATAAGTATGTGCTTGTGTGTATGTTAAGTCTAGCTCTACACGAGCTAAGTATGTGCTTGTGTATGTTGTGCAATAAACCTTGAATGCTTGCAGTGCAAACACCTCCCCCGTTTGGTGTGCTTTCAAGGAACTGTTATAATAAAACTTGAAGCCTGTATTAAGCCTCTATCAATATATGTGTCTCTTTGTTCTACGTAATTGCTAATTAAGGGGGTAAGGACTCAATATTTTATTTACTTTTCTTCTTCTGAAATTCAGTTGCTCATTTCATCCACAAAGACCTATTTTAATGGAATTTAAAGTTGCATCTGACTTCAAGAATTTGCAGCTTTTGAAATTGCATATTTCAAATGAAATAAAGAATTTCAGAGGATATTATATGTTTTAGCTACATCCAGTAATTAAACCAAACAAGCCTTTGAAAAAAAGAGAGAAAAAAATAAATAAAACTTGATATCCCTGGTTCCTCCAGAGGAGAATGAGGAAAAAAATGCATTTTTCAATTCATTGCATCTTACCCAAAAGATTTCCCCTCCAATTTGGAGGAGAATGGAGGGAAATTACTACTATTTATATGGAAATTATCTCATTAGCCTTCTACATCTCCCCCATCATTTCTGCTCTTCTCTAAGCTGTTCATGGTCACTTTTGTGAACTTTTAGCTTTTAGATGATGTTCATCTATGTGGTTGGATTGTTTTCAGAGAAGGGAAAGATGCAGGAGCTTCCTAAGTTGCAAGCTGCATTGATCCTTGGTTGGTAAATAGACTCACTTGTCTTACTGCCGGTCACAGTTTATGATCCGACAGAGACCGAAAGTTGTCTAACTTATATTCAGCAAATTGTATCTAATTATATCACACAACAAATTGTTAATTAAAAATAAATTTGATTCAAGCAATTTGCATAATTGTATGCTATAAAGTGATCAATTAATCAATAATTAACTATATCTTTAGAATATTGGCCAATGAATGTATAATGATATTGACAAAAATAATATTAAACCTCAAAGGCAAAATTATTATTTTGTTTTTGAAAGAAAGAAAAACAATCATTATACTTATATTTGAGTAATTAACTTAGATATAAGAAGATAAATGAGGGTATAATATTTATTCTCCCTCCTTTTATATAGGGTAGAAATTATATTCCTCTTATATTCTAATAATTTATTTAAACATCATATATAAAAGAAATTTGATTTTTTTTTCTTTTACTTTTTCTATTCAATTTCTTTTCGTTTCCTTCACAATTAAGAATCATATCTGTTGGCACTGGGTGGGGATAACCCAGTGGGCCAGCATCCTGCCCATATCTCTTCAGTTCATGGTGCTTGGGCTACTACTCTATAAAGAGTTGGAGTTGCGTCTCTACTTACAGCTTAAGCTTTTGGCACAGTGATAAGCGCTTGATCTTAAAATTGGTATCAAAGCTTGTCTCCCTTGCTTGAGGTTTGAACACCTTAGAGAGATCCTATAATGGCTGGCATATTTAACACAGCTAGTATCCTTGCACCTTTAGTGGAAGGACACTCTATCACTAGACCATCTTTGTTTAATAGTTCTAATTATTCTTTTTGAATAGTTAGGATGAGAAACTTTGTACAATCTGTTGATATTGAAGCATGGCAAAGAATTGTTAAAGGTCCTAAAATTCCATTAGAATTACATACTGATGGTCATAGAGAAAAACTTGAAGAGGAATATAATGAACTTGATTGGAAGAAATTTTCTTCAAATGCTAAAGCTTTAAATATTCTTCATAGTGCACTTGATGCAACTGAATATAACTGTATTTCAAGTTGCACATCTCCAAAAGAAGTGTGGGATAAACTTAAAGTCGCTTATGGGGGGACTAATCAAGTGAAGGAATTAAAAGCCAATAGACTTGTTTGAGAGTATGAGCTATTTGAGATGAAACCTGGAGAAACCATTTTAGGAATGAGCACAAGATTTACTGATTTGGAGAATGTCCTCAAACCACTTGAAAAGAAATTTACTAAAGAAGAATTAGTTAAGAAAGTCTTGAGGTTACTACCTAAATCATGGGAAACAAAAGTAATAGTGATCTTTGACACCAAAGACTTCTCCAAATTCACTTATGATGAGCTTATTAGTTCTTTTATTGCTCATGAAATGCTTTATGACAAGAATAAGAGCAATGTGGATGATGAAAAGAAAAATAAAGGATGTTATTTTTTATGGCTTGAAATTTTTGGATATGTTTTTCATGGGTCCGATTTGAGATCTGACCTGAAAATTTCATGTTTTTCTGAACCGATTGGGAAAAAATGTGAGATCTGTGGGGTTTGCTGAGGTCTCGGGCTGATCGGCCCAGGCCCGAAGCCCACCTTTGATCTCGTGGGGGGGGTGGGGGCAACGCCCCCACTGTACGGACTAGTATAAATATTGTAATATTCTACCCTTTGCGGTAGAGTTGTGAGATATTTGGAAAACACACTGGGGTTAGAGTTTGAGAGTTCTGATTGATTGTATCTTGCTCTTTTCATTATAGTGAAACTTTTTCTCTTGTCTTGCCTGTGGACATAGACCTTGCTATTGAACCACATTAAATCCTATGTCATTCTTCTTCTCTTTTCAATACTGTGTGATTGTGCGATTTGTGTGTGTGTCTTAGATTTGGGTGCTTGTTATAACAAAGGAATTGCCTTGAAATCAAACAAAGAGGATGAGATAAGGAAAACTATAGCTTTTAAGGCTGCCTCAAGTGATAACGCTAATAGTTTAAGTGATGAAGATGATATTGCTATGATTGCAAGAAGATTCAAGAAAGCATTCAAAAAGGGAGGTTCAAAATATAAGAAATTTCTAGAGAAGTATTCTCCCAAAGGTGAAACAAGCAAGGATCAAAGTGAGATCAAATGCTTCGAATGGAACACACCTAGCCACAACAAACCAAATTATCCTAAACTAAAAAAGAAGAATTCAAACGACAAGAGCAAGTGAGCATTAGTTGCTGGCTGGAAGGATAGTAATGACTCTTTAAGTGATAATTCAATTGACAAGGAGGTTGCACACATTTGTCTCATGGCTCTAGAAGAGAATAAACCAGAAAGTTCTCACCAAAGAGAAAGCAACAATGAGATAAATAATTCTAAATCTCTTAGTATTGATGCATATGAAGATGCACTGCCAAACTGTTTGAAGAATTGCAAAGTTTATAAGAAAATATGGTCTTCTTTAAACAAAGAAATTGCTTCTTTAAGATCAAAAAATATTTCTATGAGTATTGCTATGCAAGAAAACAAGTGTTATAAAAATCAAATGCTTTTGTTTGATGAGTTGAAAAAGGAGATAGAAGATTCAAAAACTACTTATGAAAAGCTCATTAAGAAAAATAAGGTTTTTAAAGCCAAGGTGGAATATTTGATAAATGATTTAAAGCCAAGGTGGAATCTTTGATAAATGATTTAGCTAAATTCACCAATGGCAAAGAAATTCTTAATACTTTACTTGGTTCTCAAAGATTATCTAATTAAAAATCTGGTATTAATTATGATGGATTCATGTATTATGACAAATACAAAAATTTCTTTGTGAAAGCTTCATCTTCTTCGTTATCAAATATTATTTGCTTCTATTGTAATCAAAATTGTCATATGGTTAGTCATTGTACCATAAGGAAAGGTTCCTTAAAGGTGAAAAAGATATGGGTACCTAAAGGAACAGTTTCTAATGTCTCTAAGGGCCCAAATTTGCTTGGGTACCTAAGAAATAGTCAACCAATTTCAGGTATGCCTTCGAAGTAGGTAAGAATATCAACAGTGGTACGTTGATAGTGCTTGCTTAAGGCACATGACTGGAGACAAAGAAAAATTCTCAAACCTTACTGTAACACCCTAGGCAAATCCCACATCGACAAAACACGGGAGAGATGCTGGGTTTATAAGTTGGTGGTTCGTAATCCCTATTGACGCATTTTAAAATCGTGAGGGCTTCAGCCCAGAGCGGATAATATCACTAGTGGGCCGGGCCATTACATTTGTGGTATCAGAGCCAGGTTCGCGTGCAACCTTGAACGATGGTGGGGCAAACCTCAGCGAGGACGCTGAGTCTCATAAGGGGGGTGGATTGTAACACCCTAGGCAAATCCCACATCGACAAAACACGGGAGAGATGCTGGGTTTATAAGTTGGTGGTTCATAACCCCTATTGACGCGTTTTAAAACCGTGAGGGCTTCAGTCCAGAGCGGACAATATCACTCGTTCACCTCGACTTCTCCCGAAGAATGTCAGGGAACCTTTATACATGGCCCACCGACCCATGCAGAGTGAGGCTCTGATACCAAATGATATGAACCTGCCTAACTCCACCTCAAAAGCTAGCTCACAAGGGGAGGTTTGCAAACCCATATATATAACACCCAAGACCTCCCTGCAGAACCGATGTGGGACGCATCAGAAAATTTAACAACAATCTTATTTACCCAGGATCAAGGAGAATACTACAATAAAATAGAAGGATACTAGAGAGGCAACATATTTATCAGAGGCTTGAGAATAGAATGGATTAATGCAATTTAAAAAAAAAAAAGTTGTTTCTCTATTGGAGAGCCACAAAATTTCTATGGGAAAGCTTAATGTAAATTACTGGAAAAAAATAACAATAAAAGTTATAAGAATAAAAAAATTCGTAAATGATTTTCTAGAATTAGAATTGAGCTCAAGCTCCAAAAGCATTACATTTTAAAGTCATTAACAATGCACATTAGTAGAGAATTGAGAGCTACGTGGACCTGATCCTCCATTTTGTAATGGAGGTACGTAGGCAGCCTTCGGGTGCAGTCCAAAGTAGGTTAATTTTAATTTTCTTTATTTTCAAAGTTTCCTTTCTATTTCTTTAAATTTTGAATCTGGAATAATATTTATGAATTTAACATGTTAGTTATTTATGTATTTTAAGATATTTAAGATATTGTAATATAAATTAAATACATTTTCCATGTTAGTTATATAATTTGAAATAGGTGGATTGGTTGTGACAATGATGGGTGAACTCTCCTTTTTCTTTGGATTACAAATTTAGCAACACAGTGATGGTATCTTCATTAATCAATCCAAGTACATTAAAGATATGCTAAAGAAATTCAAGATCAATGATTTGAAGAGTATTGGAACTCCTATGAGCTCCACCATCAAGTTGGAAAAGGATGAAAAAGGCAAAGATGTTTATCAAAAGCTATATAGAGGTATGATTGGCTCACTTTTTGTATTTAACTGCATCTAGGCCTGACATTCATTTTAGTGTTTGTTTGTGTGCTCAGTTTCAATCATGTCCCAAGGAATCTCATCTAACTATTGTTAAAAGAATTTTTCAAATACCTCATTAGCATGCACTCAATTGGTTTACGGTGTCCTAAGTGTGACACATTTGATCTAGTTTGTTATAGTGATTCTGACTTTGCTGAAAGTATATTAGATAAAAATAGTACTTTGGGTACTTGCCAATTACTAGGTCATGTTTTAGTGTCTTAGCATAGCAAGAAACAAACTTATCTAGCTCTTTCCATCTAATGCAGTAATACACTGCTGCAGGAAGTTGTGTTGCCCAAATCCTATGGATGAAGCAACAATTAGAATATTTTAGTATAAAAGTTGATCATGTTCCTATAAGGTATGATTACACTAGTGCCATCAACCTAACCAAAAATCCAATTTAGCACTCTAGATCAAAACACATATAGATTAGACATCACTTTCTTAGAGATCATATTCAAAATGGTGACATTGAGTTGGAGTTTATTCCCACAGAACAATAACTTGTAGACATTTTTACAAAACCACTCAATGAGGAAAATTTTTGTAGAATTGGAAGAGAACTTGGCATAAGTGAAGCTATTGAATTATATATACTGCATTTGATATGAATTTGCTACTTAATTTGGTTGAATATGTGTTAGTGTTACATTATGCGTATATGTGTTTTTAGTTACTCACTGCAGTTGTTTAGTTTTTTACCTGTATAAAATTTGGCCATCTAGATTTCAAAATTAGTTAACGAATTTTGCTTTTGTACATATTTGCGAACACACCTATTTTAAAATCGGTTTCTTTTTAACGGGTATTTTTGCTCTCTTTATATTTTCCTTTGACAAATATACCCCTAAGTGAAGTGTCTTTTATATCTTTAAAGGGTAAAATTGGCTTTTAGCAAATTGAAATTTCCCGGTTCTCCTTGAAAATCAGTTTTCATTTTCAAAATTTGAATCTTATTCACATTTTTTGTAACTGTTGTCCATCTTTTCAATCAATCCCTTAAAATTTCCTTATTTTTTGCTGCAAATTGATTCTCCATTACCTTAGATACCCAAATTTCTCTCGAAACCAAAAATCCCCAATTTTTTTCTTCAAAATCCCTAAACACTAAAAACCCATTCTTGCTCAAACCATTACCTTTCTCTAAAATCCTTCAAAAATCAATGGCAAGGGTAAAGCAAGTAGGGGTGAGCACTATTCGATTTAAACCGAAAAACCAAACAGAACCGCCTTAATTAGATAATTCGATTCAGTTTTTGATATAATTCGATTTGGTTCGGTTTAATTTTGTATTTTAAAATTTTCAGTTATTTCAGTTCTGTTCGATTTTGGAGGAAAAAATCGGTTTGAACCGAATTGAATAGTATTTTTTATTTTTGAATTAATTTATTTTTATGGAGAATTTATGAATTATATGTAATTATATATATATATATATACAAATTGCTTAATTTCATTGATTAATGGTTATTAGGTTCAAATTAAGGTTAAAATCAAACTAAATAACTTGAAAATCAAGTCAAAATTAAAAAAAAAAAGCAAAATTCGGAACCGATCGGTTTGAACCAAACCAAACCAAAGCGATTCGATTTGATTCGATTTTTTATTCATTTCGGTTCGGTTCAGTTCTAAAATATAGTAATTCGATTTTGGTAATTTAATTCGTTTCGGTTGAATGCTCACCCCTAAAAGCAAGTAGCTCATAAACCTCAAAAATTCTTGGGTGATGCTATGAAAGCTGCTGGCAGATTCAAAAAAGAAAGAGAAGAAGAGACTAAAGTTGAGGATAGTGATGAAGAAACAGAGACAATGGCAGAACTAGTGAGAAAGAGGAAAGGAAAGGTATTACTGGGTCTGAACCTTCCAAGAAAAAGAAGAAAGTTGAGAAGGCCTTACTCTAAAACCCTTTCTGCAATAGAACATTTTTAAACCAAGGTATGTCAAATGGGATTCTTTCTATGGTTTACCTTATGAATTTGAGGATCTATTTACTTTTCAAGGCTAGATGGAATTTTCTGAGTTGAATGAATTTTATTACCCTTATTTGATTCAAGAATTTTACGAAAGTATGAAAGAAGTCATTAAAAGAGAAAGTTTTAGTGTGAAGGTTAAGAAGAAGAGTATGGTTATTGATGTTGATTTTATGGCCTCCGCTTTAAACCTTCCTAATGATGGTAATAGGATTGGAACTTTTAATTGTCTATATTTCCAAAGGGTACACCTAAAAAATGACATGACTAATATTAGTCTAATCCCTCAAAATTTTAGGATTTTGCAATCCTTCATTAGATGTTTGCTTAATCCTAGAAGTGGTAGCCATTCAAATGCAAATAGTCCTTATTTGTGCATTATGTGGCATTTGGTTAACAAAATCAAGTTTAATTTGCCATATTTGCTTTCCAAAGTGATTGCCAAGCCTAGTAAGTATCGAAGATTGCCATATGCTGTGCCTTTAACTCTAGTATTTCAAGCTATGGAGTTGATTTAAGCAAAGAAAAGAAGTATAGCAACCCTATTCATATTAAGGAGATCTTCAAGGCTGATGATGGTAGGAAAATAAGTAAGAAAGGAGAGAAAAAGCAAGACGAAGAAACTAAGATTGAAGTTGAATATGAATTAAAATCAAACTCTGAAATAGAATCTGATATTCTAGTAAGTAAGTTGAAAAAAGGAGGTTCTAAGATAAATGAAGGGAAGAGTTCTAAGAAGGAAAAGAAAAAGAAGTTGAAAATGTCAGAATTTATAAAAATGGCTAAGGCAAATCTGGATATGATGAAGGAAATCAAGGAAATTAGTGGATGTAGTTTGATCATTTTGGACAAATCTCATGAATTACAATAAGTAATTATGGCCGAGCAAAATACCAAGATGGATATGTTGATTAATAGAATGGATAGACAGGAATGGTTCATGAAGAAGATTGCCCAAAAGTTATTGGGAGAATGTTTTCAAAAGTTTGGAGACTTTGGAAGCTACCCACATGGTACCACTGGTATTAGTAATGCAAAGACAGCTGGTTCAAGTGGAGTAAAAATTTCTAAAATAAAAGAGGAAGGAGAGAGAATGTAAAGACTAATGAGAAGGGAAAGGAAAAAAGTAAGCCAGCTGAGGTTGAAGAAAAAGAAAAAAATGATGAGAATGGAGTTACTGCAAAAAAAAAATTAGAAGAAGAAAAAGAATCTGATAAGGAAAAATTAAATGAAACTTCCTCATCTCATACTAAAAGCAACGGCAGTAATGAGAATGGAAAAAGTGGAAGCATAAATGGTTCTAGTCAAGAAGAGGAGAAAGGAGATGATGGCAACAAGAAAGTCGAACCACTATAAATATTGTGTTTGATAATCTTCTTCCCTTAACTCTTTAATTTCTAGCACTTTATTACTCTATTATATATTGAATGTGTTGAGAATTGGTTTTATTGAGTTAATATTGAGCTTAAACAGTCAAACCTGCATATTTTGAACTATATGTGAAAAGAAATACTTGATATTAAGTTATTATCTTATGATTCAGCTACTTTGTGTGTATAACTTGTTAGGTCACTTAGATTATACTTTGAAAATAGAGTTATACACATATTTATAAGTGCTTAGCCATAATTTTTTACTAAGTCTTGAGCAAGGACTGAAAAATTGCCTACAGTGTCCAATTCACTCCCCCTCCCCCCCCCCCCCCTTGGTCACTTTCTTTAGGACAACAAATTGGTATCAGAGCCAAGGTCATGAGTTCGAATCCCTGGCAAGTGCTAGGGGGGCTTGTTGGTACTAGGTGGGGATAACCCAGTGGGCCAGCATCCTGCCTAAATTCCTTTAGCCTATAGCGCTTGGGCTGCTATGCT
Source organism: Hevea brasiliensis (assembly GCF_030052815.1). Taxonomy (NCBI): domain Eukaryota; kingdom Viridiplantae; phylum Streptophyta; class Magnoliopsida; order Malpighiales; family Euphorbiaceae; genus Hevea; species Hevea brasiliensis. Next base: position 258,719 of record NC_079502.1, read on the forward strand.
ATAAGGAGTTGGAGTTGCGCCTATGTTAACAACTTAAGCTTTTAGTATGGTGGTAAACGCTAGATCCTACATTATTAAATGTTAAAGTCTAGACAATTAATCTCCCTCAATGGTAGTTGAGCCAATCTTTATATGATTTTTTTTGCTATTTTATTTTAAATATGCTTTCAAGGAACTGCTATAATAAAGCTTAAAGACTGTGTCAAATTTCTTTATATGTGTGTGAATAATATTTTATTTACTTTCTCTCCTTGTCTCTTTCCCTTTCCTCACACAAACAATGAGTATATCATTTTCATGGTCCAGTACATTAATTAATTTGCTTACACCTGGAGTTTCCCATCTCTTTCAATTGATCTTGATGAATGTAACTCTTTAGATTTCTCTCTCACACACATATATCCGGTTCTATCCTTACACTAAATTTTTATTCATTGCAATCGTTGTACATACAATGATTTAATTATAATTATTAATTATTATGGGATTCACATGAGATCTATCACAATCAACAATTATAATAAAATAATTATACATATATTAGTTTCATTATATAATTTTTCTCTTACATTGCACACATGTATATATCCTTTTCTGTCCTTACACTACACAAACATATATCCTTTTTTGTCCTTACACCACTCCAATTTATCACATTTCAAAATTATGTATAAATTTCATAAATATGCACCTTCTTTAGCATCTAGCACTCAATTTTTAAATCAATCGATATCCATATGTTTAAGATTTTTCTAATATCGATTAGCAACTAATTATAAATTGATTGCCAAATTTTTAAAAATTAACTAGTTTACTAAAAAGAGCCTCAAATGGCAAATTGGCTATGAAGTAACCGATTTTAGTCGATTATAAAAATCGATCACAAAACTAATCATATTTTATAGTGGAATCCGTGTTGTCATATGTAGAAATGTATATACCCAGCATCTCTCCCGTGTTTTGTCGATGTGGGATTTGCCTAGGGTGTTACAATCCACCCCCCTTATGGGACTCAGCGTCCTCGCTGAGGTTTGCCCCACCATCGTTCAAGGTTGCACGCGGAGCAGCTCTGATACCACAAATGTAATGGCCCGGCCCACTAGTGATATTGTCCGCTCTGGGTTGAAGCCCTCACGGTTTTAAAACGCGTCAATAGGGGTTACAAACCATCAACTTATATACCCAGCATCTCTCCCGTGTTTTGTCGATGTGGGATTTGCCTAGGGTGTTACAAATTCAACATGAACTCAAGAAATAGATATATTGTAACACCCTAGGCAAATCCCACATCGACAAAACACGGGAGAGATGCTGGGTTTATAAGTTGGTGGTTCCTAACCCCTATTAACGCGTTTTAAAACCGTGAGGGCTTCGGCCCAGAGCGGACAATATCACTAGTGGGCCGGGCCATTACATTTGTGGTATCAGAGCCGCTCCGCGTGCAACCTTGAGCGATGGTGGGGCAAACCTCAGCGAGGACGCTGAGTCCCATAAGGGGGGTGGATTGTAACACTCTAGGCAAATCCCACATCGACAAAACACGAGAGAGATGCTGGGTTTATAAGTTGGTGGTTCCTAACCCCTATTGACGCGTTTTAAAACCGTGAGGGCTTCGGCCCAGAGCGGACAATATCACTAGTGGGCCGGGCCATTACATATATGATGGGATTCACTTATTAAATATATGAGTCTCACATATTTATTTCTTAAATTCACGGTGAACTAAGTTTTAAGATTGAATTAATTATCTAAGTTAAGTTTCATTTATTTTGTAGAAAAAAATTTATATAAAAAAATATTTTTAATGAAAATTATTTTCTAAGAAAATATTTTTTATGAAAATATTTCTATTATTTAATTACAACGTTAAACTAATAATATATGTTTATATTATGCATATATTTACAAGTGTTTGGTCATTTAAATAAAATTATCAAAATCCAAAGAATGACTTCTTTTAAAGAAAGAAGTCGTTTACCTTAAAAAGGCTTAATTTTACTTTTGAGTAGAAAAATATTTGCTATTAACCTATTTTCTTTGTGCCCTAAATGCTAAAAATATTTTTTATAAAAAATAATTTTTACAAAATAAATATATATATATATATATATATATATATATATATATATATATATATATATATATATATATATATATGTATGTATATGATTTTTTTCTGTCAAAGTACTAAGAAATAATTGATTGTAGCTAATTGCACTAAGGATACTCTAGCTGATTATATTTGAAATAATTATTTTTTATAAGGCTTTAATTTATTTTTCTATTTTATAAAATTTTTACTTTCGAATATTGTTATTATTATTTCTCGACCCGTGGAATATTCCTTAAAATTGGCTTTTGTTGTGAAATCAGTGCAAAGATAGTTATGCAATTTAATTAAATGGAATCGTTTGTTATGTGAATTTAGATTTACCTATAGTTCGAAAAATAATTATAAATTGAGCAGTGAAAGCGGTAATTAATTCTGAATCGCTAGAATGTGTTTATCTTTATAAGCTAATTAAACTGATTTATAAACTTTAAAAATAGATTGATATATTTATTTATAATCATTTTTGAACTTATAAATTAAACTTATAAGCTAAAAAAAAAATTGAGAGAAATCAGTTTTTCATTTTGGTACTTATAAGGTTTATACTTATAAACTAGTTTGATCAAGTATTTTACTATATTATTCTCATTTAATTTTTAAAATTTAATCATAAATCTCATTTAAAATCATTTTAATAATAAATATGCTTGTAAACTATTTTTTATCAAATACATTAATTGTTTATTAGTAACTTATAAAAACTTTAACGAAATACATAATTGTTTAAAATTTTAAATACATATAAGTTCAAATTAACTTATAAATATAAAACCTTTAAGTACCAATGTCTATTCATTGGAACTCATTTTGTTGTTTTTATTTTTCCTTCCTTGATTTGATTAACAAGTTTTGAAGTTGTATTTAATAAAATCTGTATTTAGAAGAGTCTTTGCTAAGTATTATCTAAATATTTTTAACTGTCTGTATATTTATTTTAAATAAAATTTAATTTTATTGTCAAAGAAATTTCTACATAAATTTCCACACAAATAACTTAGTCGTAATTCAAATCAGAGATATTTGAAGGACCATTTAAACAATCTTTTTTACTACAAAACAAAATTATCGATGGAAAAAATTTGATCAGTAAATTATCGACGGATTTTCATCCGTTAGCAAAAAAAAAAATTATAAACAGAATTATGGAAAAAATTATATTTTCTGTTTATCGGGTTCAAGGAAGTAGCAAGAGAATTATGGAATCAAATGCCCAGCTCAAGACCATAAATAATCCATTGGTAATTTCTGTAGGTTATTTGACATTTTCTTGTAATTTTTTTTAACAGAAAAAAATTTTTTATGGACAATTTCAAATACCTTTACAAGTACAACCCTTACTATTGGCTACCAATAATGTATTTTTTGGATTGTCAATCCTAGGAGTGGTTTTAAATAACCTTAATAATGGCAGGAGAGCACGTAAATAGCGTGTGGAATTGGCGGGTGTGAAAATTTTAGTAGCACAACCAGCCACCACAATCAATAGCCTCTACACACAATCTAACCTAACAGTTTGCACAATCGCCTCAACATAGTAGGGACATGTCAATGGAGACAATTTTTCGATACTTTCAACAATCGTCCCAAAAGGAGAAATTATATAGTATTAATGTGATTTCATGTGATATAGAATGATAAACAAATGATAAATAGATACATAAATAAATGTATGGTTATTTAAATATAAAAAAACTATAAAGTGATTATAGATTATGGGATCCACCTATATATATATATACGTTCACCTATTTAGATCCATATATGCATATATGTCTATTTACTATTAGATTATCATTCCATGCATGAAATGGGATATAAAATCACTATTTTACTATATAATCTCTCCCTCAAAGAAGGCTAGAGGCATTTATAACCACCACTTTCACATCAACGTACTGATTTCACACTTAATAGTTTGGACTTTTATCTTTCAGTGCAAGTCTCTCAATTTGTTAGATTTCACACTTATCCAGTAGTTGATAGCTGGTTCTCAAAGAAAAAAATAGTTGTTGGTTGTTCTGTATTATTATTTATGTATGATTGAATAATAAAAGGTGTAAATTATCTCTTTATGATGATATTAAAATTTCATTGTTTTTAGATTGGATTTGTAGAAAGACCGTAAAGTCAAATAATAATAGAATATCACTGAGTAGAGTGTATTTCTTACCGAATGACTAAATTAAATGTTCTATCAATACAATCATATTCTTTAAACCAAGATAATTGTCATTATATTTTATATAAGTAATTTATCTTAAATTTTTTTATATAAACTTGTAATAGTATAAAATTTTATACTATTTAATGAGAACTCTATTTTTTATTTTCCAAAAAAAAGGAAAAAAATTAGCTAGTTTTTATTATATAGAAAAATTTATAATAAAAAAATATTTTACTTAATTGAAAAAAAATTACATAATAGCCATCACTTATTATTATTGATAAAAACTATTTTTTTGTTGTTATTATTGAATACATTATTCTCATGCATGGGTGGAAATATGTGCCTGTAATAATAAATTTTATTTGTCCTTTATTGATGAATTATGAACAATAACAAAAATAACCTTAATGGCCCTTGTAGTGTCATGTGGCGAGCGTGGTCCCTCTGAACTCTATTTCAGAAATATAAAATCAATTTTGGAGTCTTCAACTACAAACTTAAGTTTTGTGGTGAGTGGTTTCTTGATATTGGTATGAGAGCCTCTCAGATAAAAAAATTTAAAGTTTAAATCTAATTATCTCCATTTATTAGCTGAATATTTCAATATAAGACAAAGTAAAAATATGCTTATTTATGCTTAAACTCAAGTCCAGTAAGCTTTCACATGCCAGGCTATAACAGAAAAATGCATAATTATTCATGTAACTCTCATTTACAAACTTAAATTATTAGATTGAGTGGTTCATTAACGTGATCTAATAATTGAGTTCACATGCAATTCATTAATTTTTTACACCCACCTAAAACATTTAAAAGACGGACCACTCTAATTAATAAAATAAACAAGAAAAGATAACCAAATCCATAAAGTTATCAATCGGTAGAACCTGAATTTGCTTCAAATTGCCACCTTCAAATGTGGACATCCTATGTTTGGTATACCGACTGCATTCAAATTTTTATTAGAATTTAATATAAAATTTCATTGTATTACATTGTATCACAATCTATTAATCAGTAATAAAAATCTTTGACTTAATTACAAAAATAAGTCATTTTTTTTTTTGTGTTTTAGCAATCTATTTCAAATATTTAAATTTTTGTAAACTTAGCTAAATTTCTGTCCTTAATTAAATTTTTTTTATCTTTACTTAATTAAAATTTTTTTATCTTTATGTTTCTGCATTAAATTGAGTTTACTCAATTTACAAGTGTCAAAAGCAGATATGGCTTTTTTCGCAAGTGAGAGTTGGATTGCGGGCGTGTCAGGGACGTATATGATCCCATTTATAGACGCATTTGTGCCTATTTGACTTCTAATTAGAGCGATTAATGGGAAATAAAGGACCAATTTTTTGGGTTCCTTGACTCTACTAGGATACACTTCATTAAGATCTCTACTTAATTAACTTGAAAGATGTGAGAACTGGAATTGATTATTGAGGAATTAAAAGATCACTTGTGCATATAAGAGTAAATATTGTGCTTGAAAAATAAACGTTATTCATGGTTGATTGCTTCAAAAAGTAAATATGTGCAGAAAAGACAATTTGCACTTCATTAAAAGATTAAATTGCTTGTTGATAAAATGTAAATATGTGCAAAAAGTATAAATGAGAATCTTGAGAAATTGAAAGATTAATTTGTTTAAAAATTTAAACATTTGCTGAAAATTATAAACTGGCTTGCTAAAAAATTAAAAGTTGCTTTGCATAAACTATAATATGAATAGGAAATTGTAAAGATTGGAATTGAATTTATTACAAGAATGGAAATATTTGCAGAAGAAAAGTAAATTGCTTGCTTAAATTGAAAAGTAAAGATTGGAGTTCAATTTGATGCTAGATTGAAAAGTAAAAGATCTCTTAAAAATGTAAGGAGATTGCTAAACTTGAGAAAATTTGAGTTAAGATATTGATTAGTTGTTGTTGTTGTTGTTGATCTTCTGACTGAAGCCCAACATGTCAATTTATAGGCAAAGTTGTTGCTGTTGATCTTATGCTTGGTGGCCATGTATAGTGGTTACCATTTCCACCACTTACCACCTTTTTCTCTCCACTAGCCCACTTTCTGTAACCTCGCATTACCACCTAAAAGCCACCTATTATCTCTATAACCACCCACTCACACCAATTCACCACTTTCCCATAACTCTTGTTCATGCTCATCTTTCAGAAGATATTTTTTAGACACTGAATATTTGTATGTCCAATAGGTAACATCCACTTGTATGAGTAATTAATTAATTGGTTTGGCTCCATATAATTAATATCCACTATAACTGTAAGTCTTCTACTACCTTGAGCAATGAGCGCGATCACATTAAATTGACAATTTTAATTTAATATTTCAGACTCATTAATTAACTGAGCCCTAAAAATATTAAAAATTAAATTGTAGTGTAAACACTTTCACCGTCTTCTATTGTCCTTTTTCTTTCTCTCCCTCCTCTTTCCCCTTTCGCTTTCTCTGCCCTTGCCCACCCTCATGCTTCCACTGGCCCTCCAATCAATGCAACAACTCACTTTTTCTCAACTCCTCCTCCCCTCTTTATACAGAAATCAATAGGCGAAAACTAATAGCCATGGATTTCACTCCTCTCACAGACGCATTGTTCTCTAAATCCTATAATGAGATTTCTAATATTTGCAACCAACTCATGCTCAAGGCAATTTTCTTCTTTTAATTTTTGCTTTTCTTGAATTTTATTATATTTGTAACTTATTAGTTTTTCTTTTATACGTATTTTACCTCCTCTTTGTAATTGCTTTTTCAAATTCTCATCAAGTTATTGGTACCTTTTTGTTAATTATATCCGTATTCAAAATCCTAATTCTCTTGTTGGTGTCCAATTCACAACAGAGGGCAGTGGTGTATTTACTACATTGAAAGATAAGTCATATATATATATATGACTGGACTATTTGTATTTTTACTAATAAAAAGTCGATTGATTCATATATTAATCATGAAAAAAAAATTATTTATTTTTTTATTTTTTTTATTTTTTTACATTTGTCGTTGGCAAAGAGGTTAGGACAGATGACCTTATGTGATCCATCATCTGGGCCATTTTTATGTTATTATGTAAATTAATAAATATTTGCTTCCTCTCTAATAGGGACGTAGTATAGTGGATTTGAAATTTAATATAGGATATAACTCAACTCAACTCAACTAAGCCTTTATCCCAAAAATTTGGGGTCGGCTATATGGATTCGCTTTCTCCACTCTGAACGATTTTGGGTTAAATCCTTAGAAATGTGTAATGCTTCTAGGTCATGTTGTACTACTCTCTTCCAAGTCAATTTAGGTCTACCCCTTTTTTTCTTTCTATCCTCTAACCTAATGTGCTCTACTTGTCTAACTGGAGCCTCCGTATGTCTACGCTTCACATGACCAAACGACCTCAATCTCCCTTCTCTCAACTTATCTTCAATTGGCACCACTCCTACCTTTTCTCTAATACTCTCATTACGGACTTTATCTAGTCTAGTATGGCCACTCATCCACCTTAACATTCTCATCTCTGCAACTCTTATCTTAGATGCATATGACTCTTTCAGTACCCAATACTCACTACCATATAACATAGCCGATCGTATGGCTGTACGGTAAAATTTTCCTTTCAATTTTTTGAGAATCTTACGATCACATAAAACTCCCGTGGCACGTCTCCACTTCAACCATCCAATTTTAATCCTATGACTAACATCCTCCTCACATCCCCCATCTACTTGAAGGACTGAGCCTAAATTTAATATAGGATAGTGTTAAAAAAAAATCCTAAACTTTCATGTTTTTAATAATTTTATCTTAAATGATTTTTAACAAAAATACCTTAAATTTTAAACTTTTAATAATTGTACCTGTTGTTTATTCCACATTAATTTTAATAAAAAATTATCCAAAAAACTTGAATTTTACATTTTTAACAATTGTACCTTAAACTATTTTTTTAACAAATATACTATAAACTTTGAAATTTACTATATTTGAACCCATTGTCAGCTGTCCCATTAAATACTAACAAAAGTTCTAGATTAGTACTTCTAATCCCCAAATTAAAACTATTTAAATCTAATTTATAATAAAATAAATTATAATTGATGAATTAATTGGTCTTATTTTGGGGCTGTAAGGTGGGTCTAATTGAATTGTTGAGAGGGAATGTTGATGGGAAGTGAGGTTAATTCTTCATAAGGACAGAGTTGGGTTGAGCAGAGGTGAGCGTCACAAAGGTAATGACTTGTCGAGATGATGAAATAGTAGAAGTGGTCTCAATTTTGTTATAAATGAATTTTTTGTTTCTTTTTCTTTTCTTATAAATTGGGTTTAATTAGTATCAGTTTAGGGATTGAAAGTGGTGAATGACACCTCTTTTAGTATTTAAATGGGCAATTAACAATAGGGTTTAATTGTAGTAAAGTTCAAAGTTTAGGGTATATTTATTAAAAAAAAAATAGTTTGGCAAAATCCATTATCTTTAATAGACAGCAAAGTACAATTATATAAAGTTTTTTTTATTAAAAAAAAGGTTTGGGGTAAAATTATTGAAAACCTCAAAGTTTAAGATTTTTTTGGACATTACTCCTTTAATATATTATTTTTCTTTCCTTGCTTCTTTAAAATATATATATATATATATATATATATATATATATATATATATATATATATATATATATATATATATATATATTATCTTAACTCTAGAATAGGGTTGAATATTCATGTTTGTAGATAAAAAATGTGTCGTGTACCTACATGTATAACACGAAAATGGCTAACCCAAACACAGCCCATTTAATTAATCGTGTCAAAATACTCAACCCTAACACGGATATATTTATAACATAGGTTATACGATATGACTCGTACGTATAACCTTTTAAATAAATGGGTTACTATAAATATCACATGACACTAACACATTTAATCCATTTGACATATTTAACTTATTTAATAAGGTAAGACACATTAAAAAAAATATCAAAATACATTTTTAAATGTGTGTAATAAAATGATGCTGTTAAGCAATATACATAAGTAGGTCATAATAAATTTAAATAAATAAAAATAAAAATAAAAATTTTAACCTATTTAAATAAATGTGTTATTACGCCTTTAATCGAGTTAAATGGATCAATTTGATTAAATCTATATTTTTAATGTGTCATAAACAGATTGACTTATTTATGATCCAAACATTAGATATGATGTTAAAATGGCACATTTTTTAAATTCCACGCAGATTTCTGAACTCTTTTATTTTCATCATTGGTCTCTTTTTACTTGATTTGTTTATTAACTCAATTTTCATATCGCAATTTTGATAGTTTTCAACTTCAGCTTATAAATTAGGGTTTGTAATTTTAAATAGTTTGCTAGAAAAGAATTCCATCATTTAACTGGAATACAAATATTTTATAATTTTAAGTGTTCAATTGTTATTATTTTAGTATCAAATTATTTTTTAAATCTTTTTTTTTCTTATTTTCATCTAGAATGCCTCAATGAATTTATACTTTTATATGCTTCAACTTATAAGTGATGAATTGCTATAAAAAAAAATTTAAGTGATTATTTTTTCATAATATATAATAAGTTTATGATGAATAAAACATAATCAATCTATTATAATTATATGAATATTTAAATTTTAATTCTTTTCAATATTAAATCTTGCGTGCGCATTACTCTATGGAATACTAATGGTCAGCAAATAATTTTGTAGTTTTCATGCTTGACGTTGATTCATTTGCTTATGGTTGGTACCAACCATCTTTCCAATCGATCTCCTATGGACAATTATTACGTTTTCAGAGCTCAGTTCACATGCAACCAATACATTAATTTTTTACACCTAAATATCAATGGAAAATTATATATGCATCTAATATAAATTTAAATTTATATGAAAATAAATTTAATAATTATTAAATTAAATATTTATATTAAGATATTTGAAAAAATAATTAAAGTGCATAATTTTTTTTTTATGAAATAATTATAATTAAAAATATTTGAAAAGTATAAAATTTTTTTCACAATTATTAAAAATAACATTGTAAATAAATAAAAAATTGAAAAATAAATACAATCTATACAAAGATACAATTTTTTTTTTAATTTTTTAGAATATTTGTTTTCATAGTCAATATTGAAATTAAAAACTTTATACATACATAATTATAAAATAGTAAAGAATAAAATGATGCATGCATATTCTACTATAAGAGTAAAAAAATATATTCTAGAAAAATTAAAATGTTTTAAAAATATTGTTTCACAAAAATTAGCAAACAATAAATATAGAAACTACAAACAAAGTATTAATGGTTTAACTGTGAAAAGTAATTATGAAGTGTTAAAAAAATATTTTAAAAATTTTACAGTTAAATAAGAATATTATAGTTAATTTTAAATAAATAACATCCAAAAATAATATAAAAACTAGATGACTAACAGTCTTAAATGAAATACATAAATAAATATATCTACTTAAATGGCTAGAAGTAAGGGTGTTCGGTTCCAGTTCAGTTCGAGATTTTCCTAGGAACCAGAACCAAATTAGAATTTCGAAATTTCAGTACAATTTCAGTTTGATTCTTTATTGTTTCGATTTCAGTTCAATACAGTTCTCAGTTCTTCGATTCTAGTTTGGTTCAGTACTATTCCAGTTTGATTCTCGGTTCTTAAAATAATTTTATGTTATTATTTCCTTAAAAAATCATACTTAAATTAACATTTAAGTTTTAAATTGAGTTGTTAATACATAATATATCATATAATATATCATATAATATATCTTTTAGCTATACCTAAATTATATAATCTTTAATTATAAAGTGCATATATAACTTAAGATTAAATATATTATATAATATAATAGTATATCATATAATATATATTTTAACTATTTATTAATTATATAATATTTAACTATAAGATACAAATATAATTAAGAATTAATATATATATATATATATATATATATATATATATATATATATATATATATAAAAGATAATAGTATATTTATAATTAAGAATGATAAGGTCATTTAATATATTTATAACTAAAATTATTAACAAAATATAGAAAAATGAAATGTAATATTAATTTATATTTTGTTCATAATTATATATACATAAATAAGTATATATAATTATATTAAAAGTATATAATATATCTTAAAAAAAACATAAAAAAATATATAAATTTAATTCTTGGTTCAATTTCGATTCGGTACGATTTCGGTACGGTTCTTGTTTAGTTATTAATGAAGAATCAAAATAAAACTAAAGTATCAAAATAAATTCAGTTCAGTATGGTTCCTGTTAGTTCGGTATGATTATTCAGTTCGATTCGGTTTGATTCCCTCAAGAACCATGCATAGCCCTAAATAGAAGTATGTGCCTCTAATGATCCCTCTGTCTATTTTTATTTATCACTTTTTAATAATTATTTTATTTAAAATTATTTATCATTTTAAAAGATCAATTATTTTTTTAATTTTATTTATTATTATTATTATTATTATTAAGTATAATAATTACTTTTATAATTTTTTAAAATTTTATCTCATTACTTCTCTTTTAATTAAATGAGCTATGATTTAAATAATTTAATTAAAAGTAATAAAATTTTATTTATTCAATCTTTATAGCCTCCAGCTGTCATCTGTCTTGTGGTCCCAACTAATTATGAAATACTTTTAGTGTATAATTATTTTCATTCATAATGATGTTGATTCTGTATTTTTAAATTTAAAAAATAATTAATTTTTAAAAATAATAAATATATTATTTTTTAATGGATCGCATACGTTAGATGTCTCCTAATCGGAGGTGAGCTGACAACAGGGTTGCATTTATTAAAATTTATTAAATATATTTATTTACTACTGACACGCTTTACAGCTTGCCCGCTGCAGCGTTTCAATTTCTCACATGATAAAAACATGAGTAATGTTATTCATATTTAATGTGATGATATCACCCTCCTCACGTCATCCATTATTAAATGTGGTAAAACAAGTACATCTATTTATCAATTAATTTAATTCTTAATATTAATATATTGATAGCGCTTTGAAACTTATTACTGCACCTTTTATAGTATTAACTACATATAATTTGTTTTTTTTTTTAATTTTATCCATTATTTCTATTATGTAAATATTTATCTTAATTTATTTATTATATTTTTTAAATTTATAAAATAAAAAAATAAATTGAGAGACTAACTTTTTATTTTAGTGTTTATAAACATCATATTTATAAGTTAATTTAATCAAATATATTATTATATTATCTTTATTTAATTTTAAAATTTCATAACGTATCCCATTTAACATTATTTTTAATAATTTTATTAATAAATGTGTTTATAAGCTTTTTTTAATAAATATATCAACTACTTATTAATTATTTATAAGTATTTTAATAAAATATGTAGCTGTTTAAATTTTTTAATACCTATAGCTTATAAATTAATATTTATAAGTTAAGTCAAATACCTTCTAAATATTATAATAAATATTTATATAATTTTTTAAGTGAGATAAAAGATAATTTAATTAATTTATTGATATATTTTTATAAAAATAAAGTTATTTAATTATTTTTTTAATTACAATGCAAAATATGACATATAAAAATAGACAAAAAGAGTTGTATTTTTAACGGAAAATATCTCTTGTTATTGTTCTTGTAATTTAATCGGCTCGGTTAATAAGATATTTGATGATAATATATCCTTTGACTGGAAATCCTAATTATAAGCCGAATACTGTAATCAAACAAATTAAAGATCATTCAATTTTGATGCTTAATTATGAAGGAATTAAAATATTTATATAGTCATTAATTTGTGTGTGTATTTATTTATCTAAACAAAAAAAATTTGATATAGAGAGACTGAGTAACATAATCAAATTTTATTTAACATCAGAATATATAACTTAATATTTATAATAATTTTAATATAATTAATTTTACTTAATTAAAATGTCAAAATTAAAGAAAATATATTTAAAAATTTATAATAAACAAATAAAATTGAATAATTTAATAAGATAAATAATTCAATCGTTATTTAGATAAATTAATACTATATTTAAACTTGAAATGTAATTATAGTAAGATTAATTTAGTTTAATAGCTTGTTAAAATAGGAAACTAATGTTGAAATTAAAACTTTTAACAAATTATAGTGATCATGGTGCTAAATATGCTAAAATTACTCTTATTGTATATGTGTGTGTGGATAACAAATACATTATGACAATTAATAATGGTGATTGCCTTTGAGCTTTTTAGGGAGGTTGAAATAAGCCCATTTGAACTTTTTTTTTCAAATTAATCTTTAAACTTTTAATTAAGTTTAAATTAATCCTGATTTTGGTAAAATATTATGGTTAATAATAAAATATTGTTTTCTCTAATTTTAAATTTTAAAACTTATTTATTATTTCCAATTAAATTAACAATTGAAAAATAAACTCAACTCTATACATTTAATTGAAAAAAAATCAAGAATATTCATTTCAAATCGAACATCAAGAACCGGAAATCATCACCAATGACCGTGCTACAATTCTCAATCAGAAATTACCAAGAAAATTCATGATATTATGAATCCAGACATATGAAGGACAAAACAAACACAACTTCACGAAAGACAAAACTCAATGCTCGTTTTTGTGGGACTTATTGTGCTCTTTAGCAACAATAAGAAATGGATTGGTTTAGGATATGAGTTAAATGGAAATTTTTTATCTGCACCAAGATGTTAATAGAAAATTATTTAAATGTATTTTTAAGTGAAATCTACCTTGATTTTAACTAAAATGATAATTATTGATTGGTTAGATGCATACACCTTGGTGTAGGTAAAAATTACTCTGAGTTAATATTTAATTATTTAAATTAAAAAAAATTATTTTATTTTTTGGCCAAGAATTGGATTTATTTAACATTTTGTGGACTAATTTGGCTATAAAGTTAAAAATTAATTTATTTGGACATCAAGAAAAAGTATATGGCATATTTGGACTTGTTCCAAATTCAAAATGGCACTGAAAATTGAGAATTCAAAAGTTAACATGGTGATCAGCATGAATCAATTCAAATTTAATCATTTGAGTTGATTCAATCCATTAAATTTGCTCGCTCAAATAATAATTTAGCTTGAAAGATTACTTGACTCGTAAATTAACTCAAAACTTTTATATATAATAATTCAATGAGTAAAATAAAATAAATGAAAAATGATATATAATTTAAGATGATCTGAAAATTTATTAAATTTGATCGGTCTATCACAGCTAATTATGTATAGGACAGTTGCCTCAATAATTCTTACTTATGGGGTACATTATTATTGATGTGGATTTTTTTTTTAACTAGACTCGATTCACCATGAATCCAAGATACAAAATACATGGTGGGATCTACATATTAAATGCATGAATCTTATATATTTGTGTCTTAAATTTATGATAGATCCGGTTTAGGTAAAAATTTTTCGCTTGATGCCTATTTAAAGGGTGTGGGGGAACTCATTTTGCAAGAAGCTAGCTAATTTGAAGACTCCCAAAGTCCCAGACTTGGTCTTCCGTCTCCGACTCTCTCCGTAAATTTTCCATATAATAACCCTCCTTCCACATATCCACACCCTAATCTTGCAAACATGTCTTGGTTATCCAACGTTTCCTCGCTGAAGCAGCAAGTGACTGCTCAAGTGACTCAAGGTCTCCTTTCGGCTCCGAAACTATTGGAGTCCGATTATGATGCAATAATTAAGAAAGTTCAAGAAACCCATAAACCTCAGGGCCGCCAAGTTGATAACCTTGACGGTTTATTCAGCATCATTGGCAAAATCTTGCTTCATGACAATCCCAAAAGTGATCATGATGTTACAAATGTATGTTCAAATTTCTCTTCTCCATTCTTATTAGTTAAAAATTATGAAATACTGACATGAAAGTAATTATTCTTTTGCAGGAAAAATCCATAGTGCATGAAGTACCGGCTTCCCTCATAAACAAAATCTGCTGCAAGGTTTTCTTGATAACCGATGATGATATATGATTGCATTAAATTCTTCCTTCATTCATATAATTACATTAAAGTTTAGTTACTGATTTTGGAGTCACTGACGAATCTTTGAACATGTTTGTAATCTACAGCTAGCGTGCAATTGCACGGATAGAGATGCGGAAGAAACAACTATGACGATTCTCGAAAAAGAACTTCAAAACTATCTGTGGGATGAAAAGCTGGTTATTGTGGCAGCTGCTTTTGCAGTGAATTATGGTGAATTTTATCTGCTTACTCAGCTTGACACTCCAGATCCAGTTGCCAAGAATATGGCTTTCCTTAAGCAGCTGCAATTCATCAAGGAAATTGGCAGTGCATCCCAAAATCTCTCTGGAGCAATTAATGAGCTTATCCACGCCATAATGACTCTAATCAAATGTGTTCTCCAGTTCAGTGTTCTAGATCCTAAGTATTTTGAAGCTGAAGAACAACCATCTGCCCCGACTGAAATAGCCAGAGCTACCTACTGGACGATTCATAGTGTTGTGACCTGCGGCTCTTATATTGCTAAACTTGTTGGGTTGAGAAATCAGTAAGTCTTGGAATGCTTCCTTAATCCATTTTTATTTCCAATTAAATAAAACAGAAACCAATTTGCTGTATTTCAGGAACACCATGGCAGAAATGACATCGCGACTGAAAACGCTGGCTTCTAAAGTTAGTAGCATGCAGAAAGTCCTGCAAGTTAAAATTTCTCATCGCAAACATGAAATTGGTAATTATGCCCTTTATTGGCCATTCTAACTTGACCTTAACAACCCCTTCTCGGAATTACTGAATAAAGATCACCATTGGGATATTGCAGAAACTTACAAGTGGCTCATCAATCGTTTCAACACATACCAAGACCATACCATCCTCAGCGACTTATTTGACGTCGAGGGTGGGAAGACAGCCCTTGTGGTAGGCCATGACAACAAGAAAGAGGTTCGCAATTTACCCAATTTCAACTCTGACACTTCCCAGCATCTCACTTGTTAAGTATTACAAGTTATAGTTTTAAAATTCTTTTCGAAACAAATGCAGGTCGATATTAATTCGCTAAAGGGTTCCAACGTGTGGCTGCTCATATCTGGTCCTGGTGCCTGTCATGCAGAAATGAAGACTCTTACTAAATTATACCTAAAACTGCAAACCAAGGAGCAGAATAGGTATCATATAGTGTGGCTTCCAATTGTGGACGAGTTCAATGAACGCGAGTTTTCGTCATTGCAATCCCTGATGCCTTGGTACACAGTGCGAAATCCTAAAATCATCAAACCAGTGGCCATTAGGTACATCAGGGAGGTATGGAAATTCACAAATGAGACAATTCTGGTGCCACTGCTTCCAAAAGGACATGCAAAATCCCTTACCCCTCGTACTCTTGACCCGCTGTGGATGTCAGGAGATTTGCTCAGCCTATTCTCTGTTCACTATCAAAAGAAATCACTGTGGCATCAGAATCTGCAGATAACCCTGGATCTACTTCTCGGAGGAATTTATCCAGAAGATTCGGTAATTTTACATTCCTATAATTTATATTAATAGTTTTTTTTTATAAGATAATAAATTTTATTTTTTAATTAGACTTCAATTGGAGTTTGAACTCGCAGAACTTTTTTTTTTTTATCAAAACTGAGTCAAGATATCATTGATTAAATTTAATTTAGCTTTTAAGTATTTTTAGTAGACTAATTAAAATATGAGTGTGTATGTATCAGTCGAAACCAGCTTCAATCTTATGCCTTTACGGAGGAGAAGACATCAAGTGGATCGAGGACTTCACCACTATGATAAATCGGGTTAAGAATTCCACAAAGATAAGCATAGATTTGGTTTATGTGAGCAAGAACAATGCCATCGATCATTACAACAACGCCATTTTCGATTTCATCACGGCAAAGAAGGTTGGTGGATACTGGAAAGCTGATGAAACACACAGTTGGCACTTTTGGACCCGATTGGAAAGCATCTTTTCTTGGGGGATAAGAGATGGCAAGAATGCTAAAGAAAACGATACCATGAGAGATGTCATGTCTTTGCTAAGCTTCAATGGCAGCTACAAGGGATGGGCTGTGTTTGGTCAATTAGGATCATCTCATAAAGTGGTGAAAGCCACAGGAGAAGTCGTTCTGGATGTGTTGTTAAGGATAAATAACTGGTGGAAAGCTGGCACGAACGTTGATTCTTTTATGCTAGCACTCAACCAACAGATCGAACAACATCTTAAGGTCCAAAAACACCATTGTTATCACATTGTTCTCCCCATCACTGTTCCAAGGGTCCCAGATGAGATGATGATATGCGCAATTTGTGATCGTAAAATGGGCAAGTACCTGATGTACCGTTGCTGTGAGTAGTGACCAAGCTTGGCTTGTTATGGTGGAGGTGATCACCGGCCATCTGGTGTTTCGTTGAAAGAATAAATAAACAATTAATGCGAGAATTTTCTTGCATTGCAATTTAGGATATTCTTGTTTTAGTGGTTAATGTGTAGACTGGATGATTAACCAGTCTCCATATAAGTATGTGCTTGTGTGTATGTTAAGTCTAGCTCTACACGAGCTAAGTATGTGCTTGTGTATGTTGTGCAATAAACCTTGAATGCTTGCAGTGCAAACACCTCCCCCGTTTGGTGTGCTTTCAAGGAACTGTTATAATAAAACTTGAAGGCTGTGTTAAGCCTCTATCTATATATGTGTCTCTTTGTTCTACGTAATTGCTAATTAAGGGGTGACTCAATATTTTATTTACTTTTCTTTTTCTGAAATCCAGTTGCTCATTTCATCCACAAAGGCCTATTGTAATGGAATTTAAAGTTGCATCTGACTTCAAGAATTTGTAGCTTTTGAAATTGCATATTTCAAATGAAATAAAGAATTTGAGAGGATATTATATGTTTTAGCTATATCCAGTAATTAAACTAAACAGACCTTTAAAAAAAAGAGAGAAAAAAATAAATAAAACTTGATATCCCTAGTTCCTCCAAAGGAGAATGAGGAAAAAAATGCATTTTCCAATTCTTTGCACCTTACCCAAAAGATTTCCCCTCAAATTTGGAGGAGAATGGAGGGAAATTACTACTATTTATATGGAAATTATCTCATTAGACTTCTACATCTCCCCCATCATTGTTGCTCTTCTCTTGGCTATTCATGGTCACTTTTGTAAACTTTTAGCTTTTAGCTTTTAGATGATGTTCATCTAAGTGGTTGGATTGTTTTCAAAGAAGGGAAAGATGCAGGAGCTTCCTAAGTTGCAAGCTGCATTGATCCTTGGTTGGTAAATAGACTCACTTGTTTTACTGTCGGTCACAGTTTATGATCCAATAGAAACTGAAAGTTGTCTAACTTATATTCAGCAAATTGTGTCTAATTATATCACACAACAAATTGTTAATTAAAAATAAATTTGATTCAAGCAATTTGCATAATTGTATGCTTTAAAGTGATCAATTAATCAATAATTAACTAGATCTTTAGAATATTGGCCAATGAATGTATAATGATATTGACAAAAATAATATTAAACCTCAAAGGCAAAATTATTATTTTATTTTTGAAAGAAAGAAAAACAATCGTTATATACTTATATTTGAGTAATTAACTTAGATATAAGAAGATAAATGAGGGTACAATAAGTATTCTCCCTCCTTTTATATAGGGTAGAAATTATATTCCTCTTATATTCTAATAATTTATTTAAACATCATATATAAAAGAAATTTGATTTTTTTTTCTTTTACTTTTTCTATTCAATTTCTTTTCGTTTCCTTCACAATTAAGAATCATATCTGTTGGCACTGGGTGGGGATAACCCAGTGGGCCAGCATCCTGCCCATATCTCTTCAGTTCATGGTGCTTGGGCTACTACTCTATAAAGAGTTGGAGTTGCGTCTCTACTTACAGCTTAAGCTTTTGGCACAGTGATAAGCGCTTGATCTTAAAATTGGTATCAAAGCTTGTCTCCCTTGCTTGAGGTTTGAACACCTTAGAGAGATCCTATAATGGCTGGCATATTTAACACAGCTAGTATCCTTGCACCTTTAGTGGAAGGACACTCTATCACTAGACCATCTTTGTTTAATAGTTCTAATTATTCTTTTTGAATAGTTAGGATGAGAAACTTTGTACAATCTGTTGATATTGAAGCATGGCAAAGAATTGTTAAAGGTCCTAAAATTCCATTAGAATTACATACTGATGGTCATAGAGAAAAACTTGAAGAGGAATATAATGAACTTGATTGGAAGAAATTTTCTTCAAATGCTAAAGCTTTAAATATTCTTCATAGTGCACTTGATGCAACTGAATATAACTGTATTTCAAGTTGCACATCTCCAAAAGAAGTGTGGGATAAACTTAAAGTCGCTTATGGGGGGACTAATCAAGTGAAGGAATTAAAAGCCAATAGACTTGTTTGAGAGTATGAGCTATTTGAGATGAAACCTGGAGAAACCATTTTAGGAATGAGCACAAGATTTACTGATTTGGAGAATGTCCTCAAACCACTTGAAAAGAAATTTACTAAAGAAGAATTAGTTAAGAAAGTCTTGAGGTTACTACCTAAATCATGGGAAACAAAAGTAATAGTGATCTTTGACACCAAAGACTTCTCCAAATTCACTTATGATGAGCTTATTAGTTCTTTTATTGCTCATGAAATGCTTTATGACAAGAATAAGAGCAATGTGGATGATGAAAAGAAAAATAAAGGATGTTATTTTTTATGGCTTGAAATTTTTGGATATGTTTTTCATGGGTCCGATTTGAGATCTGACCTGAAAATTTCATGTTTTTTACGAACCGATTGGGAAAAAAAGTGAGATCTGTGGTGGTAGCTGAGGGCACGGGCTGATAGGCCCAGGCCCGAAGCCCACCATTGATCTCGTTGGGGGTGTGGGGGCAACGCCCCCACTGTACGGACTAGTATAAATATTGTAATATTCTACCCTTTGCGGTAGAGTTGTGAGATATTTGGAAAACACACTGGGGTTAGAGTTTGAGAGTTCTGATTGATTGTATCTTGCTCTTTTCATTATAGTGAAACTTTTTCTCTTGTCTTGCCTGTGGACATAGACCTTGCTATTGAACCACATTAAATCCTATGTCATTCTTCTTCTCTTTTCAATACTGTGTGATTGTGCGATTTGTGTGTGTGTCTTAGATTTGGGTGCTTGTTATAACAAAGGAATTGCCTTGAAATCAAACAAAGAGGATGAGATAAGGAAAACTATAGCTTTTAAGGCTGCCTCAAGTGATAACGCTAATAGTTTAAGTGATGAAGATGATATTGCTATGATTGCAAGAAGATTCAAGAAAGCATTCAAAAAGGGAGGTTCAAAATATAAGAAATTTCTAGAGAAGTATTCTCCCAAAGGTGAAACAAGCAAGGATCAAAGTGAGATCAAATGCTTCGAATGGAACACACCTAGCCACAACAAACCAAATTATCCTAAACTAAAAAAGAAGAATTCAAACGACAAGAGCAAGTGAGCATTAGTTGCTTGATGGAAGGATAGTAATGACTCTTTAAGTGATAATTCAATTGACAAGGAGGTTGCACACATTTGTCTCATGGCTCTAGAAGAGAATAAACCAGAAAGTTCTCACCAAAGAGAAAGCAACAATGAGATAAATAATTCTAAATCTCTTAGTATTGATGCATATGAAGATGCACTGCCAAACTGTTTGAAGAATTGCAAAGTTTATAAGAAAATATGGTCTTCTTTAAACAAAGAAATTGCTTCTTTAAGATCAAAAAATATTTCTATGAGTATTGCTATGCAAGAAAACAAGTGTTATATAAAATCAAATGCTTTTGTTTGATTATTTGAAAAATGAGATAGAACATTCAATAACTACTTATTAAAATATCATTAAGAAAAATAAGGTTTTTAAAGCCAAGGTGGAATATTTGATAAATGATTTAAAGCCAAGGTGGAATCTTTGATAAATGATTTAGCTAAATTCACCAATGGCAAAGAAATTCTTAATACTTTACTTGGTTCTCAAAGATTATCTAATTAAAAATCTGGTATTAATTATGATGGATTCATGTATTATGACAAATACAAAAATTTCTTTGTGAAAGCTTCATCTTCTTCGTTATCAAATATTATTTGCTTCTATTGTAATCAAAATTGTCATATGGTTAGTCATTGTACCATAAGGAAAGGTTCCTTAAAGGTGAAAAAGATATGGGTACCTAAAGGAACAGTTTCTAATGTCTCTAAGGGCCCAAATTTGCTTGGGTACCTAAGAAATAGTCAACCAATTTCAGGTATGCCTTCGAAGTAGGTAAGAATATCAACAGTGGTACGTTGATAGTGCTTGCTTAAGGCACATGACTGGAGACAAAGAAAAATTCTCAAACCTTACTGTAACACCCTAGGCAAATCCCACATCGACAAAACACGGGAGAGATGCTGGGTTTATAAGTTGGTGGTTCGTAACCCCTATTGACGCATTTTAAAAACGTGAGGGCTTCACCAGGCGGATAATATCACTAGTGGGCGGGCCATTACATTTGTGGTATCGAGCGTTCGCGTGCAACCTTGAGCGATGGTGGGGCAAACCTCGGCGAGGACGCCTGAGTCTCATACGGGGGGCGGATTGTAACACCCTAGGCAAATCCCACATCGACAAAACACGGGAGAGATGCTGGGTTTATAAGTTGGTGGTTCATAACCCCTATTGACGCGTTTTAAAACCGTGAGGGCTTCAGTCCAGAGCGGACAATATCACTCGTTCACCTCGACTTCTCTCGAAGAATGTCAGGGAACCTTTATACATGGCCCATATTGCATGCAGAGTGAGGCTCGATACCAAATGATATGAACTGCCTAACTCCACCTCAAAGCTAGCTCACAAGGGAGGTTTGCAAACCCATATATATAACACCCAAGACCTCCCTGCAGAACCGATGTGGGACGCATCAGAAAATTTAACAACAATCTTATTTACCCAGGATCAAGGAGAATACTACAATAAAATAGAAGGATACTAGAGAGGCAACATATTTATCAGAGGCTTGAGAATAGAATGGATTAATGCAATTTAAAAAAAAAAAAAAGTTGTTTCTCTATTGGAGAGCCACAAAATTTCTATGGGAAAGCTTAATGTAAATTACTGGAAAAAAATAACAATAAAAGTTATAAGAATAAAAAAATTCGTAAATGATTTTCTAGAATTAGAATTGAGTTCAAGCTCCAAAAGCATTACATTTTAAAGTCATTAACAATGCACATTAGTAGAGAATTGAGAGCTACGTGGACCTGATCCTCCATTTTGTAATGGAGGTACGTAGGCAGCCTTCGGGTGCAGTCCAAAGTAGGTTAATTTTAATTTTCTTTATTTTCAAAGTTTCCTTTCTATTTCTTTAAATTTTGAATCTGGAATAATATTTATGAATTTAACATGTTAGTTATTTATGTATTTTAAGATATTTAAGATATTGTAATATAAATTAAATACATTTTCCATGTTAGTTATATAATTTGAAATAGGTGGATTGGTTGTGACAATGATGGGTGAACTCTCCTTTTTCTTTGGATTACAAATTTAGCAACACAGTGATGGTATCTTCATTAATCAATCCAAGTACATTAAAGATATGCTAAAGAAATTCAAGATCAATGATTTGAAGAGTATTGGAACTCCTATGAGCTCCACCATCAAGTTGGAAAAGGATGAAAAAGGCAAAGATGTTTATCAAAAGCTATATAGAGGTATGATTGGCTCACTTTTTGTATTTAACTGCATCTAGGCCTGACATTCATTTTAGTGTTTGTTTGTGTGCTCAGTTTCAATCATGTCCCAAGGAATCTCATCTAACTATTGTTAAAAGAATTTTTCAAATACCTCATTAGCATGCACTCAATTGGTTTACGGTGTCCTAAGTGTGACACATTTGATCTAGTTTGTTATAGTGATTCTGACTTTGCTGAAAGTATATTAGATAAAAATAGTACTTTGGGTACTTGCCAATTACTAGGTCATGTTTTAGTGTCTTAGCATAGCAAGAAACAAACTTATATAGCTCTTTCCACTGCTAATGCAGAATACACTGCTGCAGGAAGTTGTGTTGCCCAAATCCTATGGATGAAGCAACAATTAGAATATTTTAGTATAAAAGTTGATCATGTTCCTATAAGGTATGATTACACTAGTGCCATCAACCTAACCAAAAATCCAATTTAGCACTCTAGATCAAAACACATATAGATTAGACATCACTTTCTTAGAGATCATATTCAAAATGGTGACATTGAGTTGGAGTTTATTCCCACAGAACAATAACTTGTAGACATTTTTACAAAACCACTCAATGAGGAAAATTTTTGTAGAATTGGAAGAGAACTTGGCATAAGTGAAGCTATTGAATTATATATACTGCATTTGATATGAATTTGCTACTTAATTTGGTTGAATATGTGTTAGTGTTACATTATGCGTATATGTGTTTTTAGTTACTCACTGCAGTTGTTTAGTTTTTTACCTGTATAAAATTTGGCCATCTAGATTTCAAAATTAGTTAACGAATTTTGCTTTTGTACATATTTGCGAACACACCTATTTTAAAATCGGTTTCTTTTTAACGGGTATTTTTGCTCTCTTTATATTTTCCTTTGACAAATATACCCCTAAGTGAAGTGTCTTTTATATCTTTAAAGGGTAAAATTGGCTTTTAGCAAATTGAAATTTCCCGGTTCTCCTTGAAAATCAGTTTTCATTTTCAAAATTTGAATCTTATTCACATTTTTTGTAACTGTTGTCCATCTTTTCAATCAATCCCTTAAAATTTCCTTATTTTTTGCTGCAAATTGATTCTCCATTACCTTAGATACCCAAATTTCTCTCGAAACCAAAAATCCCCAATTTTTTTATTCAAAATCCCTAAACACTAAAAACCCATTCTTGCTCAAACCATTACCTTTCTCTAAAATACTTCAAAATCAATGGCAAGGGTAAAGCAAGTAGGGTGAGCACTATTCGATTTAAGCTGAAAAAACCAGAAGCACTTTAATTAGATAATTGATTCAGTTTTGATATAATTCGATTTGGTTCGGTTTAATTTTGTATTTTAAAATTTTGATTATTTGATTCTGTTCGATTTTGGAGGAAAAAATCGGTTTGAACCGAATTGAATAGTATTTTTTATTTTTGAATTAATTTATTTTTATGGAGAATTTATGAATTATATGTAATTATATATATATATATATACAAATTGCTTAATTTCATTGATTAATGGTTATTAGGTTCAAATTAAGGTTAAAATCAAACTAAATAACTTGAAAATCAAGTCAAAATTAAAAAAAAAAAGCAAAATTCGGACCCGATCGGTTTGAACCAAACCAAACCAAAGCGATTCGATTTGATTCGATTTTTTATTCATTTCGGTTCGGTTCAGTTCTAAAATATAGTAATTCGATTTTGGTAATTTAATTCGTTTCGGTTGAATGCTCACCCCTAAAAGCAAGTAGCTCATAAACCTCAAAAATTCTTGGGTGATGCTATGAAAGCTGCTGGCAGATTCAAAAAAGAAAGAGAAGAAGAGACTAAAGTTGAGGATAGTGATGAAGAAACAGAGACAATGGCAGAACTAGTGAGAAAGAGGAAAGGAAAGGTATTACTGGTGCAGACCTTCCAAGAAAAAGAAGAAAGTTGAGAAGGCCTTACTCTAAAACCCTTTCTGCAATAGAACATTTTTAAACCAAGGTATGTCAAATGGGATTCTTTCTATGGTTTACCTTATGAATTTGAGGATCTATTTACTTTTCAAGGCTAGATGGAATTTTCTGAGTTGAATGAATTTTATTACCCTTATTTGATTCAAGAATTTTACGAAAGTATGAAAGAAGTCATTAAAAGAGAAAGTTTTAGTGTGAAGGTTAAGAAGAAGAGTATGGTTATTGATGTTGATTTTATGGCCTCCGCTTTAAACCTTCCTAATGATGGTAATAGGATTGGAACTTTTAATTGTCTATATTTCCAAAGGGTACACCTAAAAAATGACATGACTAATATTAGTCTAATCCCTCAAAATTTTAGGATTTTGCAATCCTTCATTAGATGTTTGCTTAATCCTAGAAGTGGTAGCCATTCAAATGCAAATAGTCCTTATTTGTGCATTATGTGGCATTTGGTTAACAAAATCAAGTTTAATTTGCCATATTTGCTTTCCAAAGTGATTGCCAAGCCTAGTAAGTATCGAAGATTGCCATATGCTGTGCCTTTAACTCTAGTATTTCAAGCTATGGAGTTGATTTAAGCAAAGAAAAGAAGTATAGCAACCCTATTCATATTAAAGAGATCTTCAAAGATAACGATGATAGGAAAATAAGTAAGAAAGGAGAGAAAAAGCAAGATAAAGAAACTAAGATTGAAGTTGAATATGAATTAAAATCAAACTCTGAAATAGAATCTGATATTCTAGTAAGTAAGTTGAAAAAAGGAGGTTCTAAGATAAATGAAGGGAAGAGTTCTAAGAAGGAAAAGAAAAAGAAGTTGAAAATGTCAGAATTTATAAAAATGGCTAAGGCAAATGGATATGATGAAGGAAATCAAGAAATTAGTGGATGTAGTTTGATCATTTTGGACAAATCTCATGAATTACAATAAGTAATTATGGCCGAGCAAAATACCAAGATGGATATGTTGATTAATAGAATGGATAGACAGGAATGGTTCATGAAGAAGATTGCCCAAAAGTTATTGGGAGAATGTTTTCAAAAGTTTGGAGACTTTGGAAGCTACCCACATGGTACCACTGGTATTAGTAATGCAAAGACAGCTGGTTCAAGTGGAGTAAAAATTTCTAAAATAAAAGAGGAAGGAGAGACAATCTAAAGACTAATGAGAAGGGAAACGAAAAAAGTAAGCCAGCTGAGGTTGAAGAAAAAGAATTAAATGATGAGAATGGAGTTACTGCAAAAAAAAAATTAGAAGAAGAAAAAGAATCTGATAAGGAAAAATTAAATGAAACTTCCTCATCTCATACTAAAAGCAACGATGTGAGAATGGAAAAAGTGGAAGCATAAATGGTTCTAGTCAAGAAGAGGAGAAAGGAGATGATGGCAACAAGAAAGCCGAACCACTATAAATATTGTGTTTGATAATCTTCTTCCCTTAACTCTTTAATTTCTAGCACTTTATTACTCTATTATATATTGAATGTGTTGAGAATTGGTTTTATTGAGTTAATATTGAGCTTAAACAATTAGACCTATATATTTTGAACTATATGTGAAAAGAAATACTTAATATTAAGTTATTATCTTATGATTGAGCTATTGTTTGCGTATAATTTGTTTGGTCACTTAGATTATACTTTAAAAACAGAGTTATACACATATTTATAAGTGCTTAGCCATAATTTTTTACTAAGTCTTGAGCAAGGTGAAAAATTGCCTCTGGTGTCCAATTCACTCCCCTCCCCCTTGGTCACTTTCTTTAGGACAACAAATTGGTATCAGAGCCAAGGTCATGAGTTCGAATCCCTGGCAAGTGCTAGGGGGGCTTGTTGGTACTAGGTGGGGATAACCCAGTGGGCCAGCATCCTGCCTAAATTCCTTTAGCCTATAGCGCTTGGGCTGCTATGCTATAAGGAGTTGGAGTTGCGCCTATGTTAACAACTTAAGCTTTTAGTATGGTGGTAAACGCTAGATCCTACATTATTAAATGTTAAAGTCTAGACAATTAATCTCCCTCAATGGTAGTTGAGCCAATCTTTATATGATTTTTTTTGCTATTTTATTTTAAATATGCTTTCAAGGAACTGCTATAATAAAGCTTAAAGACTGTGTCAAATTTCTTTATATGTGTGTGAATAATATTTTATTTACTTTCTCTCCTTGTCTCTTTCCCTTTCCTCACACAAACAATGAGTATATCATTTTCATGGTCCAGTACATTAATTAATTTGCTTACACCTGGAGTTTCCCATCTCTTTCAATTGATCTTGATGAATGTAACTCTTTAGATTTCTCTCTCACACACATATATCCGGTTCTATCCTTACACTAAATTTTTATTCATTGCAATCGTTGTACATACAATGATTTAATTATAATTATTAATTATTATGGGATTCACATGAGATCTATCACAATCAACAATTATAATAAAATAATTATACATATATTAGTTTCATTATATAATTTTTCTCTTACATTGCACACATGTATATATCCTTTTCTGTCCTTACACTACACAAACATATATCCTTTTTTGTCCTTACACCACTCCAATTTATCACATTTCAAAATTATGTATAAATTTCATAAATATGCACCTTCTTTAGCATCTAGCACTCAATTTTTAAATCAATCGATATCCATATGTTTAAGATTTTTCTAATATCGATTAGCAACTAATTATAAATTGATTGCCAAATTTTTAAAAATTAACTAGTTTACTAAAAGAGCCTCAAATGGCAAATTGGCTGTAAAGTAACTCATTTTAGTCGATTATAAAAATCGATCACAAAACTAATCATATTTTAT